>NC_056707.1:14826038-15126038 GCF_018831695.1 Puntigrus tetrazona | reverse complement strand
ACGTGGAGGATGTCAGTTCTCCTCTTCGCAAAGGCTGCCGCTGCAGCAGACAATTACATTTTATTTGACCTGCCAATGGGGCTGAAGAAGTTGCCTCCTTCCAGGGGAGTGGTTATGACCTTTCAGTCTCATAAATGGAGACAACAGCGCATTACACAGGGGCTAATCTTTAAAACTGCATCGTCTCCTGTCTTCTGCATTCCATTAAATATTTCCACAGCAAACTGTTTTTATTGACCTAAACCAAAGCTTATATAGCCTACTTTTAAAATGTCTGTGCCTGACTACGTCCATTTATTTAACTGATCTGTGTGAAGAAGATCTTTAAAAAATCCAAAAGTATCACTAACTTTGAAAATAACAATAAGCATTGAATATAATAGCACCAAAAATTTTTGTACATACGAGTTACATATGACTTTATTCCCCTCTTTCCTCTCCCACTGCTTCCTGTCAACAAACAAACAAACAAACACAACAGTAAATAAATGTAAGGGAGAGCAAGATTTTAATTAATAAGCAGTATAGGTAAAAAAAAGCACAAGAAGACAAATGTCTTTGTCTGTGCTCTTAGTAAGCAAATATTATAATGAATTTAAACTGAATTAGAATTGAGGTGGAAAACAGAATGTAAAATTGTGATTTGAATTTTAATACAAGAAAGAAGAATTTACATAATTTGGAATTCAAAGAAGAGTAATGTAACTACAATTTTAACTAAACCTTGTTTAACTAAACTCTAGTTCTTTTTATTTATTTTTTATAAACTTGATAGGCAGAATGAAAGATACATAGACACAACAAAATTGTACAGAGACAGATAGATGAATGGAATAAATACATTAACAGTTAAGGCCGCATCAGAAATTTGTGTAGAAGGACAACAACTAGATCTGATTTAGATTCCCTTAGATTCCCTAAAGGAAATATCAGCACTCACAAGGCAGCAAGAGAAAATATCCAATTTTAGGTAAGCTTAGATTTAAAGCTTTGTTCCGTGCAAATGACCCCTTACCAGACAACAAACTCCTGAACCAGATGTTTGAGGAATATCAATATATTGCTGCATTGCGAGCACTGTAACTAAGGCAAAAAACAAAACAGAAAAAAAAAGAGAAAAAGACATAAGAAATGAAAGGGAAAGCAATTCGATCTTAACAGCACATGCAGACACAGTCAGAAATGTGTGCTGTGATCCGTAGTGGGCAAATTCCTTTAGAATGACTTAAAGGTGCATATGTTGTGCATATGGGCACGGTGAACACAGACACTATGGCATACGTGTTACGGAAACACAGCTATCTACCGCAGAACCGCTAACCCCGCTCACACCCACTCAGCTTTGCTCTTTTCTGCTCTTTAATTCCAAGATGAAAATTAGCCATTACCAAATTCCTGCTGAGAGTCAAAGTCAAGTGCTGGAGTCGGTCGGCCCTGGATTAACAGGTAACATTTGGCTTGGAAAGCCTTATCTCTGAGAAATGCACTGTGGTGTTTCTCTCTCTCTCTCTTTCTCTCCACTAATGTTCCCTACACTTAGAGATTAAATCGCTTGCTGCACAAACCCATTTGAGAGCACAAGGAAGGTGAGGGGGATAATCAGCACAGGCACTGGGCCGTGTTTCCTAAACGCGCTCCCAAACATTACTGTGCACGGGCATAAAATTAGCGGCGGGACCTTAAAACGCTGACATTTCGCATGACTTTTGGGAAAGTGACACCATCATATTTTCTTGTAGGATATCATTAAATTTCAACTGCCCTGTGGCAGAGACTTTCCATTAATAACCAATTCTGTGTGTCACTCCGCGCCCCTCTTCTGAAATAATGAGTCCTTTGGTTTGGCTTAATAAATTGAAACATATTCTCAAGGCCACGCTGAAGACAGCCGCACAGATGGGCAGGCGAAGGGGAGGAAATCTTCATAAATCCTTAACTGTCGCACACGGTCAGGGATAAAAACAAAAGCAGCCTTTATGGTGAACAGTTCAACACCAGAGGGGAAAAAACAGGCCTTGTGTGGTTTAAACTGTAGCAGGAACTCAAACCACAAACTGTGAAGATTATAAGACATGTTCACAATGCACAAAATCTAAGATCAAATAAATATTGGAGAAAAATGACTTTAGTAATTATTTGGCTATTTCTTTCTGTAAACAACTAACAGTTTCAGCAAAAAGTAATACATCTCAGTGCAGATTTTCTATTAATTTATAATAATCTAATCATTATAACAGGAGAGTCAGATTAATGCATTTTTTATCAGTTCAAATAGATCCGTGGTTTTGTGGTTCAATCCTGTTTGCCCTTTTCTCAGCATTTCATATTTACAGTAAAGTACTACAGTGTAGTCTGGTAACATTTTATAATATTGAAAGAAGGCCATTTGGTCACACTTAATATTAGGTGGCCATAACTATGTCAAATAAGTACAGTGTACTTATTGAGTTCATATTGTGTTACTTCTGCTGCTATTGTGGTGGGGTATGGTTAAGGTTAGGGACAGGTTTTGTGGTATGGGTAGGTTTAAGGGTGGGTTAAGGTGTAAGGAATGGGTCAAGGCATGGGTGCAATTATAATTGCAATTACAGAAATTAATTACAGCTGAAATTCTATATATAGGTGTTTTTACAATGTAGAAACATGTATGTACACAATAAGTGCATTGTACCAAATTGATTAGTAGACAGCCGTTAAGGCCACCTAATATAAAGTGGGACTGACTCTTTAATAGTAACCAACAATTCAAATTCTGTCTTGAATGATTTATGCTGTCATTCTAAAACTATATTTGTACCAGAAATTACATTTTTAAATGTTGACTTTTTGACCAAAAAATTATTGTCAAGAGGGTCCAAAACAACATTGGATTCATTGGACTTTCATTGCATGAGGAAAAAAATTAAATAACAGAATTAATTTTTCAAAACATATTCTTTAGTGTTCCACGGATTCATCTTTAGTCATTCCATGTTCGGTATCAAATATTCTTTTATTTTCTGGTGGTGGGCCATACAGTAGTGGCAAAAGCGAAGAGTCCCTGATGCAAACCCCAGCAAAAGAAGATATCTTGTCTTTTTATACTGCCCGTGTCATATTTATTGCATAAAGGTCAGAGTGTTCATTTGTTCAAAGTCAGCGTTTTTCCACGCTCCTCCATGTAATAAATGCAGAGGGGATGTCATTATTGGACCGCTGAGGATTAAAGGCTTGACTGCCTGTGATGACTGCATAAAAAAGGCCCTCCACTACTTTTGTTTCTTCAAGAGAGCGTCCTACAGGAAGACCGCTCTTGGTGTACAATGACAACCATCGTTGTCGTAAACAGACACTCCTCAAAGGTAGATGGAGCATTGGTGAGAGTGGGTTGTGTAACCCGATTAATAAAGGTAAAGAAGGATGAGTAACTAATGCTCTCAAAGGCCTTTGAATTAATTGCCTTTTGAAAAGCAAATGTATTCAGGACTCGCATGTAGTGGAGGGTCTTGTTTACTGTCTATGTGGGGGGTAGCAATCATTAAGGTCTGGAAATTGAACATGTTGCTTTTTTAGGATGGGGGCGTTATTATTAGCATGCATTACAGGAGGAATCCGGCCAGATTGAGTCTATTTATTGATCACTGAAAGCACACCTGAAAGCTAGATTACTACAATCACACTCCGGGAAGCCTCCTGTGCAATCTAGTGCTAATCATCTCTAGAGATGGGTACGTGCGAACGTCTTTATTTATTTTTGTTAACGGGAATTGTCTCAGCTCATATCTGGTTGAATTTTCTACATCTTTCAAGAATGAGCGCATCGGCGTCCTTACACAGAAACAAATGCGTTTTGGTGCCAATATGTAAATGCTTTCCACATTTTACACACAATGACATTAGAAATTCAAACAAGGAGTAAAAATCCCGACATAATCAAAACGCTTTGATAGAACAAGCACTCGAACACTGAGAAATGGAAGATAGTCTGCAGTCTGATCACAGTGGAGTGCGTTCCGTCGAAGACGGGCGGACATATTAATGTGATTCGCAGCAATCCTACAGGGAATGAGGATGTTTGGGGCGACAATCGACTCTGGCACTAATCCAGGCTCTATGTACTGAGCCGCTTTGGAGACTGAAGATGAAAGACAAAAAGAAATGTAAATGTAAACTTTTTAAAAAGCAGAGCTTAGGAGCCCCCCGTCTGACGCCCTCTCTCTCTGTCTCTCATGCCCTCGTGAGCAGAAGAAAATGGATGCAAATCCATTTGCGTCTGGTTCACAGCTATAAAAAAAATACTTAGGGTTTTTAAAAGCGGGTGATGTGTTAAACGTGTGGAAATCTGTTTTGATAACATTATTCATAACACTGGCTTTGCGCAGCTTGAATTAATAACACTCCATTTACAGATGGTAGAAAGCTGGCATGGTATTTCCAGTTAAAGAGATTAATTTTTAAACACCTAATTGACAGGCCGGGGTTAGGCGGGATAAGCAACAGCATCTCCGGGCCTGTGGCTGCAAAGTCAAGGTGACTGGAACACTTAGGCGAGCTTTCAAATACTGCGAGAGAGAAAAGAATTAGTCCTCCCGCAGTTTTTCTCCTCCCCCTATTCTCTTTTATTAGGAACGATTTTGTTCGCAGTCAAAGGATATAACAGCCCTAAGTATCCGTTGATAATTATGGAACAGAGAAAATTTTTAAATTTGACACACTTTGCCCTAAACTCAGCAGCTTAATAAGTGAGCACCACTACTCTGTGAGTGCTCCAATGTGACATTAAAGGGATAGTTCAACCAAAAATTAATTTCTAACGGCCTTGTGTCATCCCAAAACTGCATGCTGTTTTTTTTTTTTTTTTTGAATATGGGAGATGTTTAAAGTGAATGGGGTCCAAACATCAAAACAAAATTATCCCTTTATTAGGAATTTTGACGAAACTACAAAGTCAGCAAAACATCTTTTTTAAATTGTTATGTCTGGTAAATCCGCTTCAAAACACGTTGTTTACAAAACACGCAAACCAATGATCTTTCAGATAAATAATTGTTATGTCTAGGACGTCGGGGTTATAGAAAGTCAGGGTCAGACTTACCTTAACACAACAGTTGTTTTTAAGCTTTTCGCATTTAGAATCACAAATGAGCAGAAACAGCATTGCTAATTGTTACATTTCGTCTGTCCAAGGGCAAACAAATGATAAATTTGTTCACAGCAGTGCGCATACCGTTAAGGGCAGATGCTCAGATATGTACTTAGAATTCACAAAGAGACTGTCCGTGCTGCATATGGAATCTTGTTTATTGTAATTGCCCTTCTAGTGCAAAACAACAAAATAAAAAGTCGCTGGCAAACTGAGAGAAAGAAAAAAGGTGGAACTAGTCAAAAATGAAGCCCTAACCCTCCGGGCCAGAAGCTGCATCTTTTCTTTTTATCAGAGCAGGTGTCTCTGCAGCACATTGCTCCCTTTGAAATGAAGGGTAACATAAAACGGCCCTGGCGTGTTGTGATGGACAAGGAGATTTCACCTTCTCTAGTGAATGATAATACATTATTAAATTTGCCTCTCTGCTCGCGAGATACTCTTAGCTGACCACAGCATATTTATCTCTCTATCTAAGCCTTACATCTTGGCAGGAGAAAGCATTCTGTCACTTTTAAGGCATTTCAAAGATTAGAAAGAACCACTTGCTTTTCAACATTCCTAAAAGCACTGTCTTTCTTGTGGAATGTGATTAGCAGTCCATGGTATCACGTAATGGAACATTCATGAGGGAGAACAAATATCCAAATGAAGCGCCGTGTCCTGGAGGGACGGCCCACGTTTGCATCATCAGCACTATTTGTTTCGCTGCTCGCAAACTTGATTGATCCTCTATTGAATGATTTTTTTTTTCTTTTCACCCCTTCATTTCGACAGAACACACTGACAAGTTGTTTGATCATACACCGTGATTGTCTGCCAAGTCACATTTCAGATCCCCATGGCTAATGATCCAGCCTTTTGTCTTAGGAAAAGTCGGCAGAGTCAGCACAAGCCTCAGTCCGTTTCACTTTTGAAGCCAGAACCACAAGGACACTTAAAAAGGCTATAGAAAACATGCTTGGAAAGCAAGTGTGTCTGATGAAAGGAGAATGTGCAAGTTTACCGTGATCAGACGTGGAGTTAAAGAACCGGAGGTCTATAGTAAGTAACATGTTTGCTAAGCAAAAAGCAATGTCTCTATAATGATGCAAGATGGCGGTCATAAAACTGCCGGACCGGAAACATTTCTAAACTATGTATCTATTGTATTACTTGCTCAATAGTTTTGGCTTCTGCTTTCTTTCTATAACAAACCCAATGATCAGACACCTGCATGCATTAACAGAAATCAGTGTAACATATTACAAATAATGAGTGTTAAGCAGTCAATCAGAAGTAGAGAATAATTTATAATACCTTTTAAATTTACACCATAATGTTTAGCAGTAATACATATAATAGTCAGTTACTGTTTCTGCCTCAGAATAAAACAATAAACAAAGACATTTTCAGTTGATTTACCAAATCTGACAATGCAACTTGCAAATCTGTCGCAATTACCTTTTTTATCTGAAGCTTTGTCTTCCATAGTTACAAGTACACTTCCATCTTAACTTCTGCATTTACAGACAAATACACTGGAAAACATCTCCCTCTCCCATAATCATGGCTTTAAACATGTTATATGATACAACATCATGCTGTTTACTTTGCTCAAAAGGTCTATAGGATTTGTACAATTTCCTGCAGTACGCTAAGTGAAATTAGCCAGATTATTTCTCAAGCGTTACGCTCTAAATGAAATAAAGCCTCCGTCCTTGGGGTTTGTGAAGACAATTACATCAGCAAAGCAATCTAATGAGTTTCCATTCTTGCACTGCAAGAACAATATCTAATTCTACCATATGCAAAAAAAAAAAAAAAAAAAAAAAAAAAAAAAGGCAGTAGATTTCCCCACTCTCTTCACATCTATTAAATTTGATGTCAGGAAACGTAAAAAATCCAAGACACATCTGCAAGTTACAATACACAAACGCAATGTTACATGCAATCAGACTAACCATAAAACAAATGAAAGCATGGTTTTTGTACCACCACACATTTTTTGTTTTAAATTATTCACTTTTTTCTCTTTGATTTCAGTTTTTAAAAGCATAGGACTTTTATTTTCGTGTCTTTTGATGTTCTTGGGGATGAGGTATTTTATGATGAAATCATATAATAGCTAACACATGCTTCGCCATTCACTGACCAGCTGGCAAATTATCGGAGTGATACTGCGGCTGCCATGCTCCATTATTCATACGACTGCATCTTTGCGCTTGTCTGTTTGGCCAAATCAGATCCGTTTATTCCACGCACATTTAATGCTGAATTCAGAGGAGGGGGTGTACACATCAATCACCCGCATAACCGAAGTCATAATGTACTGTCAATAGAGAGACTTGTGATGGTACGGTGTTGCTTCAAAGTTTCACAATATGCCTGTGATGAGGATGTGGTCATTTGTGAATTTGAATAACATGGTAACTACGAAAAGGGGAAAGGGTAATAATCGTATAGACTTGTCAAATGGAGACATCAAGATACTACTTCATATTAAGAGACTAAATGATTTTGTGTTTTCGAAGCACAATTTGAAGCATTATTATAAAAGGTGGTACAACAAAGTACTGGAAAAGTGCTTGTGCATTTTTACAATATTACGTCCTTTACACAAATCAAATTTTGCATAACTAAACACATGCCACGGGGCATCAACATTACATTGCCACTCATCAATGTCATCAAATGTGACTCATCTGTGATGATCAATAATACAGGAATAATTTATGTGGGAGCAGCTCTCATTTGGTAAAAATAAACCTCTACCATTCCTTTGGGCAACAGAAACTGTTTGCAGTTATTATCCCATAAATTACTCTTCTAGTGTTGTTATTGTGCGCCGCTTAGCTACAGCTCCCACCCATATGTGGATATATTCACGAGCGGCTCCCCCAAGGAGAGGAACCATGTTAAATGTTTGATGTCCAAAATGAGTTTACTGCCAAAGGCTTTAGAGCCTTTCAAATTTCCTTGTTTGTCAACTACCTGCTGTTTCACAAGAGCGAGGCTTGTCAAAAACAATTCTGACAGATTCCCTTTGTGAAGCAATTCAATTAGTCCAGACTTTATAATAAATGTGAGCGAACTGTTTGCTTTTTTGCTTCACTTCAAGGTGAGACTCCATTTAAAGCTGACTAAATTCTAATGCCAGAGAAATGTTGGCAAAAAATGACAAAGATAAAGAATACCATACAGCAATGATATATTATTATTAATATATTAACACACCATTTTTTAACTCAGAGTGGTAACATTTTGGTAATATAACTTAAACTGATTGCCTTAGGCTTTGTTTATACTTTGGCTCTTGATGCCCAATTCTGATTTGTTGATTCTTTGTCTGATTCTATATCTGTTGCCCATTTTTTTGGTTGTCTGTTTAGACAGTTTTTTTAATTGTGACCCATATCTGATTTTCCATACCATCGGAAACATTGTGACAACGTTGTTGTCATTTACCGCCTCCATGCACGTTGCTTCTACTTCACGGCATACGTGACCAAATTTTAGAAATTTTTATTTTCATATTTACTGTTGATGATTTGTTGGAATCTGAGACAAATTTACTGAGCTACAATCATTTGAGGTTGATAGAGTCAGCAAAGTTGATTATAAGAAAAATAAAAGTTTTCCTCATGTTCTTTTCTTATTAATGATTACTATATAAATAATCGCAATATAGCTATTTTGGCAACGCTTTCTACGAAGCACGTATTTATAATACATTATAAAGGTATTCTTAAGGCACTATATTGAATGCATAATGCATTCTAAATAACTTTATAATGTATTGTATCATCTCATGATTATTAATAAGAACAGTTTTAATGTGTTATAATATTTAATTGTGGTTACAGCTTTTAAGAGTATGATAATTTATAACACACAGTGAACATGATTACAATGGATTATATAGTATAATATATCTAATATATATTTATAATGCATTAAAAGTCTCATATCTTGCCATTTTACTTATGTTACTTAAGTAATAATAATAACAATACTCAAACAGCCTTAAGATCAGATATCAGATCAGACGAAAGTGTAACATGACACATTTGCTTTGAACCTTTTTTTAATAATATCAGTTCAATTATTTTGATGGTACATCAACTACTTATTATTTTTTAGTTGAAAGTATTAGCTAGCTCACATTAGCCTCAATATTAGCCTCACAGAAAACACTTAAATAACGTTGAGCACCTAAACACTCACAATGTGGATGTTGTAAGGTACTGTGAAGATCTTAAATAAACAATGTCAATATAGGATATAGTTCATAATAGATGAAGTAGATTTAATATGGTGTTCATTGTGTCTTATAAATAATCATACTCTTAATAGGTATAATCACAAATAAGTAAATATTATAATGTATTATAATTGATTTTATGATTATTCATGAGATGTTATAACACATTATAAGGTTTTTTATAATTCATTAGGCAAACAGCATAATACATTAAGAATACCCTTATAATGAATTATAAATACAGGCTGCACAGATAGCATTATAGCTGTTGTAAATGACAACAGAAAAAAACTAAACAAAAAACTAAACAAATTGCCTAAAATAAAAAACATATAATGCATTAGCTTTATCATTTTAGTGTGTTCATCACAAATAAAATGATTTCCTCTTCTCTTTTACTGTTAAATTAACATATGAGAAAGGCTATTGCACATATCTAATGTTACACATCAGTTATTTTCCTCATCAGCTCTTCAACCATTAATTTAAGACAGAACAGATAAATGTGTAAATACTTAAATACTTAAATACTGCAATTCTGTGTATATTATTGTATGTAGGAATTAATGGAATTGCGTGCTGTTGGAAGAGCCATGCGTTTTTCTGAAGAAGCAAGCAGAAAAAAGGAAGGCCTAATCTTCTCAGAAAATGTATAAATAAAGAAACTTTAATATGTTTAATTACTATTTGGATTGGGAGCACCAGATGAGGGATTAAAAAACAAATGTTTTGTAAAAACCTCAAATTCAACTAAAATCAAAAAATTCCACCTTTTCTGCCTGAAGCTCAAAATACCCCGTCTGCATTTCCACTCTTTTTACCAGCACAAGTTATATATGACCTCATTAAGAAGCAGGGAAGTACCAAATTGTCACTGTTTTAATGACATACAGAGCACAACGCCTCAGAAAGTCTGATCTGCCTGTTTGCACAACAGTCGCATTGGCACATATCTGATTTATATCTGAATGATTTCCACATATGAACGAGGCCTGAAACCGATCCTGAAATATCTGAATGCATGCGTTTTTTTTTCTATTTACATTGTAATAGAACAGATTGGATCTGTGCCACATATGAGCAAAAAATTGGAATTGGGTCACATTTAACTGACAGTGTAACTGGGGCCTATGAGTTCAACTCAACCAATACTTTGAAAAACGTAGATTCATTTAAGAACACAACAGCTCAATGTCTTTGAGTGCAATTCGAGTCATTCATTATATTGATACTTGCAAAATCACAAATACATTGATTGAGTTATTAAAACATTTACTAGATATTGCATTATTTATAGCAACAAACTAAATAAGTGAGCAATTCATTGAATTGTTAACTCAATATTGCACAATTATATTCTATGCAATATTCTGTCTAAAATGTAAGCTACTTAACACTAACTTGTTGTTAGCTGCTGTGCTAGTCATTCAATCGTACTTAAATCACATTCATTCGGATTGATTTAAGAACAAAACAGTTCTGTGTGTTGCTGTGTTATAAGCAACAACTCTGCTTTGACTTTGCTTGTAATTATTTTCTATCATGGACAACAAAAGTGCTTAATATAAAAGGTGTCAAAAATCCAAGCTATTTAATATTAATGTCTTGATTTACTGAACTGTATTGAAGAAGTGTGCTTCACAACAGCACTCTTGCTAAATATGAAGCATTTATCAAAATGGACGAGAGACAAAATCTGTCCCAAACCCATCTACTACCATTAGCCCGCTTGGATACAGGTGACGTCGACACCTCAAACGTAATATTTCGCACTGAAGCGAAAGTGCACGCCGTAGCATTAATTTAATGCTCTGCCATGACCATAAAGATCAAACAAGTGGAGAAATATCATTAAACCATTGGAATGTAATCTCATTTGTCTAAACAAACTGATCCAATGAACAACCCTAATTAAAAAGGCTGCCATAAACAAAAGCAGGCCAAGCCAGACGAGGCCCTCCTCTTTAACAATGGGGCACATTTATTTTATTAATCTAATGCATCATGTATCATATCATTACAGTTCAATATATCTATCATTAATTTTATTCCCTTCACTTAAGGCTTTTATTGGGATTACTTTGGTTATTAGTTGTTCTAATGTATTGGTTACCTCCAGATCCGGCACTACGATCTCTCTCATCTCACGGCATAAACCTGTGCATGTTATTCAAATTGCCTCATTTATTATGATAGCTTCCTCATGTAAATTGTGCTGACTGCTCGCCCTTGCACAGTCCTCATTAGACTAATGAAAACCTTCAAACGAAAAAACTAAACAACCTGCCAAATAAAGGTCTGAGGTTATTATGAAAATTACAACTCTGGGAGCCAGGAGAAGCTCTGTTCATTAATTCATGCTCAGCAAATTGGTAACTAATTTAGTTGCACTCCTCTGCATTAATGGATTATTTTATAAAAATGTTTTCCACAGCCCGAGACCTTTGCCGCACACGTTAGAGAGCTTTGGATTCTAATCAAGAGGAGTGACATATTAAGCATGCCAAGCGTCTGAATGATAATGCAGCGGCGATGCAAAATAGACAATGTGGATTTTCACTCGGTCGGGGAGAATCAGGACCAATCTAACTCAATTGATATCTAAAGGGGCTGGTGGACCCGTGGCATGCTGGGGGATTAGACAGATCCATCTCCACATCTTTATTTGGCAACGACAGGAATAAAATGTTCTGGGGAATCAAACGTGTTGCGATAATGTTATCGTAAACAGGCCAAGATGTCAGCGTCAATCCGTGTCAATCCAGACGTACAGTACGCAATCAGTCACTAGAAACTTCAGATCAGGACTGAACAAAACACATCGACAGCACACAACAATCCCCTTAAGACCCACACAAACACCTCATCTCCACCCCCCCACCCATCACACCTAAGGTCTGACCTGTAAATTCATATAATCATGCTAATTACTTTGATTCACAGGCTTGCTCGGTCTATGGGAGAGACCTACACAGCACCTCCTCTCTGGGCAGATCCAGCAGGGGACGTGCAGCCCAGTGATTTCCACCGTGGTTTTAATGTCATTATCACCCTCTCCAACACTTCCCCAGCCCTGCTTTCTGCCTGCAGAGAATTCTCAAATCTATTATTTGCTTCAATTTGTGTTTAATGCAAAGCATGCGAAAGGACACTTTATTTTTTTCTTTGCCAGTCCAAGGTAAATAGTGAAAAATATAGACATTTGTCAGTTGTTAAGCTTTCTTGAACATGTTTTGTTTGGATGAAAAATAGGTATCTGAGAACTATAATCAGTGCTTAAATCTTAAACACATGTTTATTGATTTATTTATATTCAGATCTTAGATTGTACAGTAATATTTTATGTGAACATTTGATGGGAATATATTTTAAACATAAATTATTCCTTTAATGGCAAAGCTGAATTTTCAGCAGCAAATACACCAGTCTTCAGGTTGCGAACAGTTGTGCTACTTAATATTTTTGTGCAAATGGGGATACATATTTTAGGATTTTTTTTAATTAAAAGGAAGTTCAAAAGTACAAATTTATTTGAAACAGTGAAGGCATTTATAACTTTACAACAGATTTTTTTTAATTTTAATATTTTTACGCATCTTTGTTTATAATAACTGAAGTATTAATTTCTTTTCTTAAGAAATAAAAAAGCTCAAATCCAATTCACTGGCTGTACCAGGGAGAGATTGGCAAGTGTCATTTCCAAAAAACATTTTTGAGTATCACAGAAACCAAAAATGACTTAACATGCAAAGGAGTGTCATACTCAAAAAGTTTTTCACAAGCATTTCCAAATAAAACAGTAGTAGTATTTGTTGGTTTAATGTACTGAACTCTGACCTTTCTCCAGGTGCATTCTCTTGGCCTCGTGGCCAATGTCGTGAGTTGCCAGATCTCCCTCTTTAGGCCCGGGTAAGATGCTGGGAGACAGGCCCAGTAACGCCTGGTTCATCGACAGTCCGTTCTGATGCACAGCTTAGAGAGAAAACAGAGACACATTATTCCCATCTCCACATGCTCTCAATCGACAACGCAAAACACCTCGAGTGATAAATAATGATTCTAGTTGAAAAGAGCCCTCGTCGTCCAGTGGCTACAGAAGGTGAATACGTCCTTGGCTTTCAACTGTTTGTGACTTGTGGTATACCTCATCTTCAAATCAATGCGCCAGTCAATCAAAATCACATTTGCCACTTCTGCCTGGCGCAAGCAATTCTCAGTGCAATTCTCTGTAACGTCTGAGATGAGGCGACAGAAAAAAAAATACAACTGTCTGTATATAAATAAATGCCTGTTTACAAAATCCTTTGAAAGTCTGAGACCACTAGTAAAAATTGCTTTTCAATAAAATTTCTCCACTACAAAGTACATTATTAGCATAATAATTTTAGTAAAAATTCAATAAAACAGGCCAAAATATAGGTTGTTATGTTCTTAATTAAATAATAGTTTTACTTTAAATGAAATGGTAATGGTAGGAACTCCTGAAGTTTGCGTAAAATGCAATGCTATCTCACAACCAATTCATATGTATTTTATGAAGCATGAATTTGTACAATCTCACTTGTATGATTTTGTACAAATTGTCAAGACCCCAGTGATGGGTATGTTTAGTGGCGGGGCTAAATGTAGGTTATGCGTACACATTCATATGAACAACATTGTGCAATACGTAAAATATAAAATACATAGGATTTAGCAAAAATACTGAAAAAAAATTGCCATCTCATAAAATACGTACAAATAACAGTGAGATCTAAAAGAGCTCTAAAAATACACAAATTTAATTGGAGTTGTGTCTGAAAAAAAAACGCACTCATATGGCAATATAATTTATTTTATATAAAAATATTTTATTCATTTAAAAAAATATTTCCAGGTTCAAATCCCATATTTTCAATGTATCATTCAGACTTCAAGTAAGTTTTGAATTAAAATAAACAGTTACTCGCTTAGACACCGCTCCCAAAATAACATAATAAAACATGGTAGCATATTTCAGAGATGACGAGAAACATATATACAGGCTCTCTCAAGTGATTAAGGACATCGGGGTTTTTTTTATGACACAGCTAATGATGAAAACATTTGAGGTCTGTCTTTGCGCAACATGAGCCAGATCGAAACTTAAAGATTAAAAAAAGACAGCTAATATCTTTTTGCCATCTGTTGAAAACAACAGAAAGTGGGGAGGGACGCACATGTGCTAAGCTCTTAACAAGAGGCATTTTTAGTGCGGTATTTAGTAGCGCGTGTGCGCCGGTGTGCAGAGACGCTGGAAGAGACGAGGGACAGGAATTGAGAGACAAAGAGAGTGGGAGAGAGATTTATGAGGTGAACATACGCATTCTGTCGGAGGAGCTCTCTGTGTGCGCGGGAGAGCTGGAGACGCTGCTGCTGCGCTGGGATGAGGGACGGCTCCCCGGCCTCCTGCCGTCTTCCAGAGAGGGGGCAGGGGAGGGACTGTCGGGGACCCGTTCCTGCACAGCCAACAGGAAAAACAAACACAGCCAGGGCGGCCATTACATGACACACTCTTTTCAGAAACACACTTCCACAGACACACAAGCGTCCGTGCTTTTTTCTTCTCTCTTTTTTTTTTTTTTTGAGACACCGTCCCCCCACCCCTTCTTCTTCATCCTTTCCCTGCTTTCTTTCCCAGGCTATTGTCTGACAGACTGCTCCCTGCAATGCCGTACGAAAGCACGGATCACGCACCACCCAGCCCCCTCCACCTTCCCTCAATGGCTGATGAGAGATGTGCACGACACAATGAGAGAACGGCGCCGTGGGTTACCTTAATCACTGATGTCACCATTCGGGATGGGGCACTCTGTCCCTGTGCTGCGGCGGCCATATTGGCGATGGTGCTGAGGTGGTTCATCTGACTCATCGCCATGGTGACGGATGCGGGAGGCAGGCTGACAGGGATCAGGGGGTGGGGCATCATCATAAACGGCAGTTCCAAGCCTGAAGATGAGAGAGGAGAGTAGCTGATTAATTAATCATTTCTGGCATTAAGTTGTGTGCAAATGGAAGACGCGTGTGCGAAAGAAAAGAAAGCATACTACTGAAGAAGAGAGGAAGATTTAAAGGAGAAACGCTATGAATTATTTACATGTGACCTATTGTGTGAGCGCGTTGGCTTACCGAGTAAATATTCATTAAATAATAATCGTCACATTAGATACTGTGTTACATTAAAGCTACCGACGACTATTAAAAGTAAATAAATAAATAAATAAATGCAGCATTTTGGAGCCATTAGAAGCATAAATATTCACTTTCGTTGTTAATAATACATATCGCTGTTAATAATATATATGGCGATTACAGTTATAATAACCTAATAATTGTGAAATTTACGCTAATCTTTATTATGTTGGAAAAGGGAAAAATTATGGAAATATTTCACCATTAATAGTAAATGCATTCAAAATATCTGCGGAAAAATAAGGCAAACATGAAAGGCATTAGTGAAAATGAGCAAAAACGAGCCAATTAAAACTAAGTGTGTATCATGAGATGCCTACAAGCTAATTACCAGTATTTGTGCCAGAAACTCCATTACTTGTATAACAGAGTGCATTTATAACGTCATTTCAAGTCCTTGATATTTACACAGGATTGAAATAATTAAAACGCACAAAGTATTTTGATGAGAAAACCCAGATCCTGCATGCGAACATACTGCTAAACTCGTACATATAACTAAGGCGAACTGTGCTACATTCTTAGACAGTGATTAAATGGGTAGAAAGGAAGCTGTCCCGCTTTTTCAAAGGACATATGCACACAAATAAGGTCACAGCCTGGTGTGTGTCCCTGAACTAAAGACCCACTCACTCCCACTCCTGACTTTGAACTAAAGGATCAAAAGTAACCGAGAGAAATTTCGGTCTCGGGCGGTCAAAGGCAGCACTCGAGCGCTTGAAAGACAACTTGAGTGTTTGCAGTGGATCCGATCGAGCGAGCGGGCGGCCCCTTCTCCGTCCCACACTTCCCCTTTATCGCCCGGCTCAAGGTAACGGGAGACACAGAGGGATAATCCAGTGAGTTGTTTTCGTGCGAAATATCAGTGGCCAAGGGCTGTGAGAGAGTCTAGATCAGAAAAATAAAACCAAAAAGAAAACCCCAAAAAAGATTGTGGGTGGGTGGATGGGGAGGGGGTGGTGTTCCTTCAGTGTCACCGCTCCTCAGAGAAGCATTGTACATTTCCATAAGAAAGATGACCAGCAGATGCACAGGGAAAACACATTCCCCGACATTAAAAAGGAGGCGGAGATTAAAAGAACGAGAGGCCAAGCAGCACCTTGTAAAGGCGTCTCTCCTCGAGTGCCGAGTCTGAATCAATTACCGCTCGCAGGACCGGACTCAATTAAAACCTGCCACGGCGCCAGCGTGTGATTGCAGGATACTTACAGCGCCACGTCGAAACAAATTGAGAGAGGCATTCATGCACGTATCTACCTTTCAGAGCTTTCGAGAGCCGGATTGAGTGCCGGCGCGCCTTTGTGATTCGCTCAAGAAGATCTGACTGGATTTCAGGAAATCAACATTTACAAGAGAGGGGAGAAACGTATTAAAGTCTGATATGACTTTGCTTTTGTCATTTAAATAGGCGTCCTTTATCAGCCCGCCGGTGAATGATGTCTGTTGTGTTGACCGACTTCCACAAAGCAGAACTCGGCGTGTGTGAACGACTGCGAGCTTACAGTAGCAGACTGCTCTCAGGGGCCTAATCTCTCTCCCTCTCTCCCCCCGTCCCACCTCCTTTCATGTTCCACCATCCTTAAGTGATGTTTCAGCCATAATGGCCTATTGAAAAGCGTAAGAAAACATGATACAAGCTAAAAGAGGTCCACCAAGGCTTTTTAGACAGACTGAAAGGCGATGAACTGTGGACGTCTAGAATCCAGATGTCTGATGAAACAGTCGCATTGTTCATCAACTGCTTTTTTTCACCTTCTTTTGAGGTTTTCAACAAATTTCAACTTCAGACGCTGTCAAGGCTATTTTACAATATTAATGAATTAACCTTGTTAATGCATTTTTATTCCTGGTTTGCTGTGGATTGATTGAATTACAGAAAATAGAAAATCAATGAAAATATAAGACACCTGATTCAGATGAGTCCTGACACTATGTTAGAAAATATGAAATAAAAATGTCACTCTCTAAAGTTAAATAAATAAATAGAAAAAAAAGAAAGAAAGCAAAGTAATTCATTAATTCATTAAATAGATATAAATTATGATGAATATTATTATTGTTATTATTACTTATTATTATTATTGTTATTATTACTGTTCATGTGGGCTTTTAGATTTTAAGCTACACTAAAAAATAAAAATAGATTTTAATACAGGAATTGAAAAACTGTTCACCAGAGGATGTAGCGTTCAGGTCATTGTTCAGGTCTCTGTACGAATTAAATTTTTAATAATGAAAATTTCAAACAAGATCTGGACAAAAATAACTAAACAAATATATACATAAAAAAGCACACTGTCGTTGTCTATTCTTTTCAAACCTATTTAGCATACAAGTGGGATAAACTACTGCAATTTGCATGAATTAAGAACGGAGATAATATTGTTGAACAGCTGAACTTTGATTCCAGCGGCCCTTAAAAAGAGAAAGACTTAAGAAGCCATTGTCTGGTGAAAGCTGGCCTTCTAAGCACTAGCAGCCTGCATTATCCTGTGAGGGAGGAAGCTTTCCCTTGACAAAAATTAAACCAGCTCCTACTTGGCACTTTATTATCTCTTCAACTGAGTGATTTATTGTTTGTGGAATGAAAGCAAAAGAGGAGGAAAATTACATTTTCAGCAGAGCCCGGGCCCGTTCTGCCTCTACTCCTCCGTCCTGGAAGAGCTCACGACAAACAATAATGTCAGCTGTAATTGATCTGAGGTCGCCGGTTAGCCCTCCAGTAAAAGCCCACTATTTAAGCGACAATCCGCCCTGCCTGCTCCTCAGATGCTGTCTAATGAAGCTGTCCATCTCTGCTATTTACCTTCTCTTAAATGGAAGAGGAAAGATGTACTGTATGAAGCTGAGCCAGGGAAGATTTGCTTTCCTCCCGTGAAATAGGACCTGCAGATGCCGTTGGAATGTGTAATTGGCTGCCGGAGTCGGAGACGGGGGTTCCAGCGCTAATTAAATGACTTGTTTCTGGCCTATCCATCTTTGTTTGTGAGCGCAACGCGACAGAGCAGTATGTTGTAAATGCTCTTATCTAAACAGACGTTCTTTTGCTCGTCCCTTTGATTTGAGAGCCAAAATCTTTCGCCTTTTGAAGTAGCTGTTGAAACGGGATAACAATTTAAATTGTTTTTCATGTGCCGTTTCAGAATAGCAGATTGTTATTTTTTTTTGCGATGCCCATCGTTATAAAAAGGTCTCACTTGTTGCCATAAACAATCATCGCCTTTTAAACAACGGCCGAGGCTTTTTACGGCGGGTTTCTCATTCAAATAACAAATCGCGATACGTTTTAATTGTGAACATGATACGGGCCACTCATAAATACATTCTGCCTATTACAAAAGACCTTCAACCATAAAAAGGCAGCGCTCCATCTGTGTTGAGAAGGTGTTATTGGAAATAAAAGCATAGGTCCTTCATAAACAGACAACGAGACTGCTTTTCTGGTAATAGTATAGATTGTTTTCTTTTTCCCAGATGGCACAGCTAGTCAAGGCTGTTAAACGCTGTAACTCATTAAGGCCCGTTAGACGAAGGTATTTCACTTTGAAGTAGCCACCCACGGTCTTTCTGTGTCATTGAGAAAAACTTTAAAGTCTTTTCTTCCTGTTTATGATCTTAATGCTAATCATAAAAAGTAACATCTTGAATTTGTTAATATGCCTCCAAAAATAATAATAAAAATGAAACAGACCTGTACATTATCACCAACAATCACGCAGCGCTCAAAACACCCCCAGACCGCTGGAGTATTTGTTGCAGGCGATATTTGAAGCCACAAGAACAGAGAAACTGCATCCTTGTGTAAAATAGGCATTTACTATGCTCACTCTGAAGTGAGAGTGCTTAATAAGAAACAGAGGGCAAAGAAAAACATCTATTACACACTTGTGAGTGTAAAAAATAATGGCAGCAAAACATCTCTGGTTTGATGAGGTAGCATAATTACGCAGACCCCCCCACACACACACACACACACAACCCCCCACAACCATCAAAGCAAACATGTGGTAGGGATTATGGAGGAGACAGACAGCATTGTTTTATTATTTATTTATTTTATTTATTATTCTTCCTCCAGGAGGATAAAGGCCCAGCAGCAGTTCTTGGCATATGGTGGAGGGATCTTAGTAATATATATATATATATATATATATATATATATATATATATATATATATATATATATATATATATATATATATTTATATATATAAAAATTTTTTAATTGCCCATTTCTAAGATACAGACATTTAGATTTTAAATGATATAATAGAATAAAATAAGAAAGTAGTATAAAACCGAGCAGTGGTATATCTTGTTTCTGGAGAGCGTAACTTGAGCTGGTTAACACAGTTACCTGCATGGTACAAGATGCTAAGGCACAGGCCTCAGGATATTACTGAAAGCACATCCAATTTGGAATTGAATTGGTTTCAGCTTAAATGTGTCCTGTATCATTCTCTATAAGCTACTGCTGGTTTAGGAAATGCAGAAAGGAGCGGACGTTACCAGCAGATGTTTCCACTGAGGGTACAATATATTCAAGTCCAATCAATATCCCCCCCTTCCCTGAGGGACTGTGACACCCAGGGAGAGCGAAGGGAAGGGGGAATCATTTCCATCAGATACTAAGCAAAGGGTCCCGTTTAAAAAGATTGCTTTCGGTCAATGGCAGGCAGTTGTCATTTGACTCGGACTCTGAAATGAAATGTATCGAACGGCGTTATCAATCACAAAGTGCAGGGGTCCATGGGAAGGCTTTTCAGTGGATAAGACAGCTTCTTGCATCATCTGTTCTAATTACAAAATTAGCATCACGTTGCAGAGGCTGCATCTTTGCGTGATTCTGAAATTCCTTGTGAAAGGAGATTTGTTATGTTTGTCATACAGCTTTAGTCCTGCATGTGCTTAAAGGGATAGTTCACAAAAATGGAAATGATGTCATTACCTACTCACTCTCATGTGTTTCAAACCTGTATGACTACTTCTTTCTTCTGTGAAAAATGCGTGTGTAATGCACACAATAAAAATCAATGGAGTCCAGTTTTGTTTTGGAACCAACTGACTCACTACATGGATAAAAACATGATAAAATCTTGTTCAAAAATGACTATCTTTTTTGTTTGACAGAAAAAAGTCAGTCCAACATGTTTAGATTTGGGTTATTATAATAAACGAAAGCTAAATCTGAAACAAAATGTAAAGCCTTTAAAAGACATTTTGTTACTTGAAATAAAATAAATAAAATAAAATAAACTTTTATTATCAGTTGGTTTTTCAATCCTCATTTCCTATATCTACTACTAATAGTTACTAATAGCATAATAGTTTTTTCATGATAGCTATAAGATTGAAAAAAAAATAGTTAATTAAGTAAAATATAAGAGTGAAATAAAATACATATAGAGTAAAATAAAGCAGTAAAAATATATTTTGGAGGAGTTATTCTTTGAAACTGTTTTATATTTTAGACAAATAAAAAATAAACAATATACATTTTTGCTTATAGTAACAAAAAAATATCTCCAAATAGAAAAGAAAAATTTGAAATCCACGTTACTTCTGGTGTTCTTTTCCATTTCTTCTGAAGACGCTCAGTAAAACAAATCCAACATAACAAAACTCTTAAGCTTTAAAGAGCAACCCTTGAGCCCTCAAATTTCCTCTGGGTCACTAAGAAAAGTGTAGTTGCGTAGATTCCTGTATTTCGCACATGTGCTTAACGGGCTAAATGCGGGCTACTTTCTGTAACTTGAGGCGACGGGATGATTTGTTCTGGCAGGAAGCCTGACCCAGAGCAGGATCGCTTGTCTGGTTTGGGTTAATGGGGCTCCAGGCATGATTGATACCCGTGAGTGATAATGGCCGTGCTTTCATTTCTCATGTTCTAATTGCTGCAATGTTATTATCACTGCAATAATCACGGCAATATTCCGATCGCACCACATCCTCTCTGTCATCATAAGACGCGACGGTTACGCATCAAGCGCCAGTTTGTTTCTCTCTCGTAATTGAGTGCAGTGAGGTGACCTATCGGAGGAATATTCGAAGCAGTCAAAGCACATGCATCTTTCACATTATGGACCGCAGAGGCTTATCGTGTGTGAAAGGTTGAATGTCATTTATTACATGTATCGCATTTACACCATGTGACATTGTCTTTTCAAATTGCGCAGATCTCTTCATCCCTATCTTTGCCTCCAAAGGTCACTCAATTCCACTTATAAATGCAACCTGACAGAGATTAGTAAAGAGGGACGGGCAACGCACCACGTCTCACAACGGAATCAAACGGCTCCAAATTAATTCATCCAATTAATTAAGAACGAGCTTTAATGTTGATGAGGCTTGACAAGTAAACCGGTTACTTATTTATTTCATTTAGTCCCCACAAATATCTGCATGAGCACACTACATAGTGCGTCGCCTCACTGCAGTAACGTGGAGCTGTGCCGCTTTTTCAGAGATGATAGAGCATGATACGGATCATTACAGAAATAATGTTTAATCAATTCCCATTTTGTAATCTGTTTCTGCAGTTGTAGGCATTTGTGTACACCAGCGCTTTGCACATTTTTACACCCGACTCCCCCTCTCCCAAAATCATGCATATTCAATTTTATGCTGATGCTTAACTGTCGATGCAACCGGAATTAAAACAAGCAATTCGACTTCATTAAAAAAGTAAGTGATTATCGAGTTATCTTTTTGAAATTCTATTAAAATGTGTGACGCTCTCCACTTATCTGTCACCTGCTTCCCAGGAGCACAACACACTAATAGAGGCACTCAGAAACGAATGCCCAGGAGAGGCAGCGTGTCTCTCTAAACTCAGCTCTGGTTCTCATCGCGGTCTCAGAGCTATTACTAATGCTTCCTGCCTTCCCGTGAAGAGCCCCGCTGATGTTTAAGGCCAGACAAAACAGCGTTCAACAATGTAAACTGACACAGGTGAGACGGTTTTGAAGAAACTGGCTATCTGTGATGTTAAATGCCTATGGTGGAACTCAGTCAGCGAGTAATAAGGAATGAATCATTGCCCTGATTTCTGCCGCTGCGACTTAGATGTGGCTAGGAAGTGAACAACGTGTTTTTACCATTTAGCTGCAGGCTGGTTTTTCACTCAGCAGACTTCTGGGAAATATATATTACATTTCCATACTATATTTGTGGCGATTTAGTTTAAGCAACATCAGGAATATGATGATGATGTTATTGCACTTTGTCTATCTTTTTCGTCTATAAACTACATTTAAAATAATTTCCCTGAATCAGTTCAAACTGGTCACTTTGGTTCATTGATTAAAAACTAGTAGTTTAAATAAATCATCGTTCCTATTCATATTAATAAAACACACAATGCACAGCTATATGTTTTCTTCACATATAGTTCTATTAAAGAATTTGCTAAGATTTATTTGCATCACCCCTCAAATATCAAAAGTCCAAGTGGCAATTTTTTATTTTATTTTATATACTAAAATACCTAATGCATTGTATGGTATTTAAATGCTTTACTAAAAAAATTAAATATAAAACCATCATATACATGGAAATACTGATGTTTATAATCACGTAAAATAAAAATTTTACATATATGAAATATATGTGTGCATTCAGTATAAAAAAACATTGATTGACTGTATTTTAGTTGTTGGATGAACTACTTGCCAGTATATAAAATACACACACACACACACACACACACACACACACACACACACACATATATATATATATATATATATATATATATATATATATATATATATATATATATATATATATACCCCAGAGAACATAATCAATTTAAGTTATAAAAAAAACAAATTAGAAAAGAGAGAAAGAAAAGTGAAAGTCAAACAGACAGACACGATTAAACGAAAAACTTTCTTCTGTTTGCCATTACGGTGCCACGTTTAGCAGTGCGAGGCCACCAGATTGAAAAACAAAGCGCAACCCTTGTTGGATTTGTCCTTCCACAGTGTGGGATTTATTATTAGAAAGGACATAAACAGACTAATTAAATCACAGCAGTCGAGGCTGAGATGACAGCTGGTGCTGTGTGTGACCAAACAGATCCCTATCAAAGAGCAGGAGGCATGGCTCACTCAATCCGTCCTCTATGGGGAGCTATTTTAAGAGGCCCGGCATTGAGCACGAACGCTTTATGCTAAATGAGGGCTCGATGTACAAGCTGGCTGATTATAAAGACGCGACGCGCCCCCGATGCATGATGGATGTGCCTGCTATAAAGACAATGGGTTTAGGGTCTATGTTTTTTGATAGGTGTTGAGGAAATGTGACAGCGCTCATCAGGTAGATATCGCACCGCTACCGACTTCCTCGGTGTCAGTTAAAAGCGTCGTCGAGCTCTTGACGCAGTGATGTATTGAATCTGTGACGAGATCGCTTTTGACAGTGTAACAAGTACAATAAGAGGCACGAGTCTTACAGTTAATAATGTGTTTGCAAGCTTATCCATATGGTTAAGTGTATAATAAGAGAGATTCTGACTGCTTGAAATACGGTTAGTTCCCCTTTGAAGCGTCAAAAAAAAAGGGAAATGCTGCCACAATTTCATACATTTTTTATTAATTATTGTAAGATTTGAAACACCACCGGTTGATTGGCTGCACATTTGAAAACACAGATGAGAAGAAAATATGGTTTTAACAAGTCAATAATGGCAAGCGCAATGAAAACAACTAAATCAATGGCGCTGCAACGTTTGCAAACAAGAGCTTGAATTATAACACCAATAATTGATTCCCCACCTCCCCGCTGTTTTTTTCTTTCCCTCCCGTGATGTCATTTCCAATCGATTCCTTCCTGTGTACAATGATGAGAAGTTTCCCGAGTTTGTTTTTCGCTCTGACTCTTTCACCCGCTCCACCAGTGGAAATTTGCAAGCTGCACCAGCAGCTTAACCAAAAAGGATTAACTCCCATATCCAACCGAGAACACAGATAATGCTCGGTAATTGGTAAAAAATGAAGATGAATGGGACAGCAAGATAAGGACCAATTAGCTCCTCCACGCTTACAGCTGCGGTCTCTCTGCAGATCCATCTCTTGAGTGCTGGCCTCCTCTGCCAGAAGAAGCCTGGTGGAATTAGCGGCCTGACCTCATCGATGGTGGGAGGCCCACCCATCACCCCCCCTCCCTTCACTTTTAATTCTGTCACTAACATATACACCTGTCACCAGCCCTGACGTGACAGGCTCGCTCATGCTCCCCAAAACGCTAAGCGCCAGGTCTGGGCCGGGTCTGAGCACGCTGAATAGCAGAAACCCACGCGAGCGCACATACATGCCTGAAAGTTTGTCGCTTATTTCATTATGGCAGCATCATCTGGTTGGTGATACACACAATTCCCCCATCTAATTACGGAGAGGATTTAAGGTCCATTAACGTTGCCGTGGCAAGGAATCAGATGCAAAATGGCACCCAGTGGCCACCAAGAGAGAGATTCTTTTCACCTCCTTCCATTTCTTCACCCGAAGGCTGCAAATGCGCGAGTCGCAAGAAAGGAAAGAAAGCAAATAAAAATGAATAAATAAACAAACAATTCATCTTGCTTGAAAAGGGCAGGTGCTGGTTTTGATTCAGGTCAATTCAATGCTGTTTGTGTGTCTTCCAGCACATGTTTTGCTTGGTTTGTGATCTGTAATTGTGCCGTTTCCTGTGAGTCAATGGAACAATCCACATTGTAAGAGAAGGGAACCCCCACCTCCTTGGAAAAAAGGGCTGGGGAAGAATGAAAAGGGAAGCGAGCGCTAAGCTTAATCACGTTCGCCTCCTCCTCTCTCGCTCAGGGTGTTTGGCTACTTGGCTCCAACTTAAACTGCCTGACTGTTTTTCTCTCTGTTTTTGTAATTAATAATAGTGATGCGAGCCGGTGAGAGTGATTGAGTTGAATATTTAATGCAGAAGAAACATTAGCCCAGCCAATTTGCATCAACACCAACAAGTCCAGAGGAGAGTACAATGTCCTTCACACACTTACTATCAACACTTCAGACTAAATCTGTTCTAGACTGTACTGAAAATCGCCATCAGAATATATATCAGCGGAGGAACAGAAAGGATTCATATTTAAGGGGGAAAAACAGTAGTGACCGTAAACAACACCCTACACTGAATAAAAATGATGCAGGATTTATCTCAAAACAACTTCACTCAGAAATTGTTAGGAGTTGTATAAATATGATATTTTCAAATAAACCGTTTTACCACACATTTCATTTACCACTGTTTTTAAAAACTTTTTTTTTTTTTTTACAGAAATCCTGCTTAACTTTTCAGAACTCATTTGTGCATCACTTACAGAAATGCAATAATACAGTAAAAATAATAAATATATTAAAAAGGGCGATAATAATAATTATATTTGTTTTATAATTCCACTTGATCATCACATACACAACACAAACAACCAGTAGTAGTATTAAAAAAATCATAATATTATCAGCCTCATCATCATCAACAACAGCAATAATAATAGCAATAAATTATTATAATTATTATTATTCACAAAAAATACATGAAATATAATAATAATAATGCTGATGGTGTGGTCTGTGTTAACCCGTCTATGTAAGACATTTAAAAAATTAATTACACTCACATGTAACCAAGCAGCTGTTTTAATATAGCACTGGCTCACTTCCTACTCATGACATTGCCCACTGGAAAGTTTAGCTGAGTTCCTCCGTTCTAAAGTCATCTGTATATCTGTCGAATGATTTCATACTCTGGACTCCAGCTGCAGAAAGCGCCTATAAGCAGGACATAATAGGCATTCACAGTCCAAAAGCATCCGAGCCAATCACGGGCGCTCTAAAAAGCAGAAGTCAGCAGAGCACCGCACCGCAGCTAAGAGTTTATTTTCACAGTTGTGTGTTTTCTCTGGCACTCTTTTAAAACACCCAGATGCGATATCTCTCTCGGTTCTCAGGCGAAATGACCTTTCGGTTTTAATGCCGTAATGATCCGAAGCAGTGAGGGAATTCGCTCGGAGAAGGGGAATGGAAAACACTGTCTATTTCACTTAAAAACCTAATTTATGTTGCAATTAAAGGCTGAAAGGAGCTTGTTTCTCGCCTCTGGCTGGCTGAATAGAGGCAGCTATATTTTGCCCTCTTATCATGCGGGTGACTCCTATTGGCCACCCCGTCACAGGAGAGTGCTTGATATAAACAAGAGATTGCACTGACATCCAGTAATCAATATTAGGATGGCTTCAGTACCAAACATCATTTGTCTCAGCCTCCGTTCTTTTGACCAAACGAAGCATTAATTTAAATCATAAATCTGGGAGTGATTTAAATCCCGGAATGAGAGGCCCGCCTGCCTTTAATGATTTATTTTCTACATTTCTGCGAGCGAGAGATTTGTCCATACGCGGTGACAGGTCACCTTCAAACGCCAGAGGTAGACTGTTCATCACCATGCAGACTAGCATCTCATCGCTGCGAGTAAATATTAAAGTAAAAGAATCCAATTGATTGTGGATGGGCCGGAGAGGCGTCGCGGCCATATATTTCACTCAGAGCTTCTAATGCCTCTCTAGTTCGGCTCCTTCGCTCACCGCTGGGCCCGGAATTATTATTCTTCAGGGAGTCTGCGTGCTCAAGGTTACAATTTAAATTGTAAAAAGATAAAAACAGTTTCTTATTAGCCCCATTGCCGCAGCCTCGCCTATTCCGATTCGCATTTATCTTTATTTCGGTGACCTCGCGGCCCCCCGCCGCCGTTCGCTGTCGAGTGACCTCAGCTCCACGCGGCTTCCTTTCGATAAATCTGCTTAGAGCGCGCCGTGTTTTGCCCAAACTCCTAGTGTCAAATGCAGCTGGGAAATCCTCGACGCAGGGTGGATATTCACAATGGAAATAACACGCGCACAGTTCAGCTCGGGGATTATGGTAACTGAATCATTTGTAATGGATTTGTGGTTTAATATAACAGTGTAATTTCCACAAAAAATGGCTTTAAGTAATGTTGCAAAGAGAGAGAAAAAATCGGAATGTATCTGAGAAACGATTAATTGGAGCGGGGGACATTCAAAACCAATTTTCTTCACCAAATTGAATTAGCGGCTCGCTTAATAGCTATTAGCTTTGGGATAAAGTGCTCATGGATGCATTTGATGTGTAGCTACTTTAAAAGTGCATTACCTGCTAATGATGAATTTGGAATAAACCAAACAAACTGACTGCTCGAAAGAAGATTACACAAAGCTTTCCTTATCGATTTGGACGTCGCAGTTTATGTTCAAGAACATATTTGAAGAATTTTACGTAGGTAAATAGCAGGAATTATGCTTAGTTTTATAACAGCAGGTCAGTTTGTTCTTAAAGGGATAGTTCAGTCAAACATGAATTAAACTTTAAAACTTGACTCTCTTTTGAAGATTAGATGATGTGTGTTTTGGACCCAAATGATGGAAAAGGCGTGGACAAAAAGTTTGTACTCCAAAAAAAAAGAAAGTCATACAGTGAAGAGGAGAAGGAGTGGCAGAATTGTCAACCCTGTTAACACCAGCATTACAAACTTTGATTCATTGTGCATTTTTAAATTAATCTCTCCTGATGAGTCCCACATACTCGTGTGCCCTGTGCTAAAACAAGGGTTTCAGCATTGTGTCTACATGTGGCCTTACAAGAAAATAACTTTTCAGTAAAAAATTGGGAAAGTGCATACATACATATAAATTCAAAAGACTTGATAGCAACATGCAAGTATCTGAAATACAGTTAATAGTACATAACTGAAAAATTGTCAAATGCATACAGTACTGTAAATAGAACAAAAATAGTCTTTGTTGTTTTTTTTCTTTATCAACATTTAGTCATAAGACTCTCCTCTCATGATCTAATCACAATGAATCACAGAAGTCACATTTGAGAAGTATGTTACTCCTAAGCGTAAACTGCGAAGTGTCTTGCTTGACCACTTGTGACGGATCGCGAGACGTTTGCTAATACCAGGCCTGCATGCAATGTGAGTCATGCTGCTGGCGGATGGTGACTCACCCACACTGGAGCTGAGGTCTCCGTTCTCTGAGTCGGCCCCATGCTGGGTGTTGCTTCCGTGGTAGCTGCTCATCACCTCCAGTTTGATCTTCTTCACCTTCATGGCCTCTGCGATGGCGGCGTTGGTGGCGGCTGCGGCTGCTGCGGCGGCGGCTGTGAGGCCTACAGCAAAAGAACATAAAGATGGAGTCAGAGCATCATAAAGGTTCAACTATAATGGGCTTAAAACAAAAATGCCTACAGAATGTTTTTTAAGTCATATAATCCAGGAGAACAGACAGTAACACATAAAGTGAAAAGATTTTATTTGTTTTGATCATTTGATTTTCATTTCATTTTAATGAAAACATTATGTATTTACTTTTTGTTTTAAATAAATCCTGTTCTTTTGATCCTTTTATTTTTAAGAAAATTTTTCCAGAAAAAAAGGTTACAAATATAACACATAAGAATAAAAAAATCGATCACCAAATCAGCATATTAGAATGATTTCTGACACAAAGAATGAATGAATCGCATAAATAAATAACATCTTACGATAAAATAGGAAAGATATTTTAAATTGTAATATATTTCACAATATTAATGAATTTTAATGTGTCTTTGCTGGGAAAAAAAGCAATAATGAAAAGAATTTACTGACCCCAAACATTTAGATTGTCTCATTATTATATATTATTGTTTGGGCAAGAATTACTTCAAAATATGCCATCCAAAATAATAACTAATAATAATAATTAAATGTATACAATTATTTTAGTATTCAATAGTATCCAGTACTTAAATATAATTTACATAATCATGCAAAACAACAATTTTAAACTTACAGTTTTAAGACCGCACAATATTTGGAGAGGGGCTTTTCCTCAGAAAGAAAGGGAGAAAACTGCTTCCCGCTCTTTAACTGTTTGACACCGTCTTTTCTCCCATCACTAGCCTAACTCGTCTTAACTAGAGCAGATCATTTGCATCCCATCACGATGGTAGCTTTGCTGTTTTTGATTACACAGCTGGCCCCATTGGACTGATGCAACATTTTCTGCTGAAAGCCTCACTGTCATGTACGTCTTCTCTGATTTCCATCTCTTTTTCTCTCTAAATGCAAAGATGACGCCGTTGAGCTTTGATGGTGACAGATGGAGTCAGGAGAACATATCAGGACTGACATGTTGCCATGGTTTCTGTTTGTAAATAAACGGGTGGGGATGTACGACAAAGTGAAAACAAACAGTCTGAAACAGTGGGACGCGCTCAAATGACACACATACACACGCGAGTGTGTGAAACATGCTCTCATCTGACTTCAAATCCATTGTCATTCCCTCTGAATGAACAGGAACGCTGCAATTCAAAGTCTTTTTGCTCCAGTGGCAATCATCATTTTTTTCCATTGTTTGATTTGTTTAAAAGGAGGACAGTGGAGACGGGGAGATTGGATAAAGAACTGACTCGCCGTCATTTACTCTTTTTCAATGACAAAACACCTGAAAGACTCACAATAAGTAAAAGGAGGATCCTTGAAAGAGACCTTGAATCCATGAATGAAGATTAATGAAATGATGTGAATGGATGAATCAAAGCTGAGGTTTTTTTTCCAGCGGTGTTCAGTGAATCCTGTGATCGCCGTCTCGTTTTATACGTACAGTGTATTGAAAATGGTTACAGTACAATAGTCTCATGTATGAGATTAGAAGGCAAAGCGGATTCTGGGATAAGGGCTGAGCAACTTCATAAAAAAAAATTACATGTCATAACTGAATGCATTGCAACATTCTGTATATATATTTATTATCCTGTTAATACGTTCCAAATAAATCCAATTAATTACAAGATATGGCAATTAATTAACTTGCACGTTAATATTAAAGAAAAGCACCCCACAATTATCTCCACATTATTGTGGCAGATAAATAAACCATATTGCTAAAAATTACAGTACATTACATTGTAAGTGCTATTTCCATATAATTACACGTCTGTTATTTGTTGCTAATTTGAGAGATATTATATGTATTTCTCATGATTAAATTTTTCCAAGAAAACAGTCCCCAAATCCTCTAATGTACCATCAATCCCAGACACACTCATGGTCCGTTTGACTTGCCCACCCCCCCCAACATGAGGGAAGCCAATTGGTAAATTCATCATCACTAAACTGTCACATTCACTGACATGACTCAACTGTGGCCATTTGGCCTCTGTCTCCTTTCCTGAGCGTGAAGAGAAAGGGAAAAAGAAAGATATCGAACATGTGGCATTAATACGCCACCTTGCCTCCCCAGCAGCAGATAGGCAGATGGTGTGGGCAACATTGCATGCCACCAGCTTTCTGAGCTTGTTTGCATTTTAAAGTACATCAGTACCATATTGATGAATCGTATACACGGTGTCGGAGTGGCCGCTCTCGTTTGCTGTTGTATATTCATGCCCTACAGCTGCGGGGGGGGGTCTACTTCCCCCCCTCCACTCATAATAAATACGGCCTCCAGTCGCACTGAAGGTCAATCTTCATTTGCGTCTAATGGGAGAGAGTCAACTGTTTTCTAAATGAGATGTATTCGGAGCAGAGACCTGAGAAGAAGAAAAAAAAAAAAGAATAAAATCACCTTCTGGTTGCTTTGCGTGAAAAAGTCAGGCAATTGAGTTGCATTTAGAGGAATTTTTAGTCCGGCAATTACTGTATGCACTCTATTAATGCATTAAACACATCTTCCATTTTTATTTATTTAAAATGGATATGTCTATATGGAATATCCTGCAGGTGTGGATCTTATCAATAAACAGCTTACTATAATTTCCTGCTCAATTAGTTTATTGGAACATAAACTAGTGGCTCTTCACTGGTGAACTGTCAATCAGAAATGATCAAGTCAAAAATAGCAATGAAAAAAAACGCTTCAAACCATTTTATTGTTCAGAAATAGCAAAATAAGCTTGTCAAATATTTCGGAATTTAGGACAAAATGATCTTTCCACCTCTGAAAAACAAACCAATACACAAACTGCAACAGATAATTAGATATAATAAAATTATAATACTAATTATAAAATATTAAAAGTAAATGAATAAATAAATCAAATTTAGCCATTTTTTAAACAAAAAGGAAATGGCAGATGCAACCAGTACTAGAATAAATCTTTGTTCGCATAACCCTTGCATTTTTTAAAGTCAATATATAATTGGATATAATAAAATTATAACTATTATTTATAACATATATTATCTAAATAAATACATTTTTGACATTTTTCAACACAGCTAAAAGGAAAAAGGTGATGCCACCCAGACAAGATGAAATATTAGTTTAGGATAAACCTGGCTTGTGACATGTTTCTGAAACCATATATAATTAGATATAAAACAATTGTAAACAGATGTTATAAAATATTTGATTTTCATAAACAAATGAAAAAATGAATGATCAAATTTTTGCCATTTTCAACAACACCACAAAAGTAGATACTACCCAGGCTAGATTAAATATTAGTTCATATAGGATAAATGTGGTTTATAGCACGTTTTTGAGACAGTAAATAATCAGATATAATAAAATTTTTAATAATAATGAAAAATAAATAAATAATGAAATAAAACCAATAGGGAAGCACTGCTACAGACTTACAAACATGCAAGAGGAAATTTCATGTTTATGGATCCTCCTCTACATTATCATTCAATATCGTTCCAGAGAGACAATTTGGTTCATTAGATCACAAATAACATCCATCGTAGGCTACAAGGGTGTTTGACTGTAACATCTACATCAGAGAGCCCATCCACAAACCGTTCTTCACATCAGCAACAAGTCCACTCGTAGTGCCCGTGCACGTCTGAACATCACAACGAGCAACCCACTCCTTCCTCAATTAGCATTCATTAGTATGCAAAGCACCAATACCAGATCGCAATGTTTCGACTTTTGAAAGTCACCTTTAGATTCAGACAGCCACGTCTGTTTTCTCACAGACACAAGGATCTCTTCAGCCATATATAAACAGCTGAGCCTGAGAGAGAACGAGCGGGCAGACGGGCGCAAACGGCGGTGTGGGGAGGGGACTTTGACAAATAAAGAATCGCATGGTACTGTCATACTGCGCACAAAACAGCAAATAATAGAGATGGGGTCTGATCGTAGCCCTTGGAGCAGCTGTCATATTAAATAATAATGAAGGATCTATTAATATGCAAAGGAACCAGCAGCAGACTGGCTTAACGCTGTCATGCCTCTGAATATTGTCAGAATGTTCATTATTAATTAACATGCGGGCTGCCCCATACCTGCTCAATGTCAGAACATTCTTATAACAAATAAGGAATGTATGTGCCTCCTTCCACTAATAGTGTAATTAAATTAAGATCAGATTAACTTCACATCAGTACACAAAGAGTGACTTAGCCATGCTTATGATAAGCAAGTGCTTATCTACTGACTTAATGTTGCGGGCTCCTAATAGAGACCAAGGCCAAATTTCACTCTATTTACCCAGTATATTTGCAGAAATGAGCTCCGTTTCAGTGACTATTGAGGACCGATTGCACGCTCATAGCTGAGGTTGTGCCAGTGAGGACTGGGTGAATTAATGCATCTGAATTGTTCCATCTGCATTAGAGCCAAATACCGCACATCAATTATGAGCTGCCGACGCTGGGTGTGAGGAGAGTCGAATTAGAGTTGACTGATCTGTTTATGACAGTGTAATCTTGCATCTGCGTGAAGGGCTACATGTTTCATTAACCTCTTTTTGTGTCGATTCTCTCAGTCTCGCTGCTTTTCTAGTTGACTGTGTCCACCTGATGACAGACTGATGGAATGATACCATGATGTCATTTCCTGCATAGCTGTGAGACAGTTAAAGTGTCAAGTGTGTGTGTATCTATCTATCTATCTATCTATCTATCTATCTATCTATCTATCTATCTATCTATCTATCTGTCTATCTATCTATCTATCTATCTATCTATCTATCTATCTATCTATCTATCTATCTATCTATCTATCTATCTGTCTGTCTATCCAACCATACACAGTGCTTGTGTGTTTGTGTTCAAAATTCTTGGTTTGGTGCTTTAATTGTTTTTAAAAGAAGACTCTAAAAAATAGAAATATTATAAATTTTTTTACAGTATATATTATGAAATGTAAATGATTCCTGTAATGACAAATCATTTTAAGCAGCTCTAGTCTTCATTGCCACATCATTCAGATCAGTCAAATATGCTGCTGATTTTGGTGCTCAAAAATATTTATAATTTAATGTTAAAAACCCTTTGTTCATATTTATGTGGACCCTATTCTAAATATAATTTTTTTAATATATAATATTTTTTTCAATATTTTTTGTTGAATAAAACATTTAGAAAAATGATTTAAAACACAAATGTTTGTAAAGATTTTGAAAATACCTAAATTGTGTACTGTCATTTATATATATATATATATATATATATATATATATTTGCTTTATAAATCGGGAATCATTTACACTAGAATGTATACTGTTTTCAAAATTGGAATAATATTTATTTCATTTTAAATAAAAAAGAAATCTTATTGCACATCTTATATCTTGACCCCAGACATTTAGATATATTTTGTATGCATTATATTTGTTAACTATAAAGTTACCTGCTCAGTATAACAGAAATCATCAGGGAGCTGGATTCTATTCTTAGTAGAGTGACTGTGGTGTTAAATGACATGCTATGGAAGAAAAACATCTCAAGTGCTGCTTTAAAACGTTGTTGTGCACAAAGACCCTGAACATTTGCCAACATTACAATTACACCGCTTTATGATAAAGGTTACATTAACAAAATAATTTGGACAACTTCATGCTGTTTTTAACTGTTGCTAGTGCTGTCTGAGATAACCCGGATCTGTGAAAGTCGAATGCAAGCAAATCTCACTGCATCTGCTCATTGCATGCGGCTTCGTCAACCAAACATTCAAAGACCCTTACAAACCTGATTGTATAAAATGTTACTTTTCTTCAGAAGTTCCAACCAAAATGTCAAGATCAGAGCCTCTCTCATGGTTTAAAGGCCTGGATATCAAAGGGTTTTTGTCGTGGTTGCTGAGGACTAAATAAGAGTAGACTCTCATCCTATGCTCTCATCCTGTACCACATGGCCTTTGAGTTCCTGTTTCTAAACAAGACACTGATAGGCTGACCTCACTCAAACATGGAGGGGCAGCTGGATGCGGTTTCCCAAGCCGAATGGTTTGCTAATGCTTCAGTGGCATTGTTCAAGATTACCAGTTCTGTTGCCAAGCTGGAATTTCAATAGTTTGTCCTCAATTTCAAGTTTAGAGAAAGAATGCTACACTTACACTGCTAAGAATAAACAAAAAGAAAATTCAGCAATTCATTCATTTCATTAGGTTTAGGCTAAAACGATTTTTGATTAGCACTGAATTCAAAGAGAGCTTTTAGGTTCACATTTTAAGATTTTGGCAGACATTCGGTGTGAACTCCATCCATGATATTGCCATTGCTAACAACATTATATTGTTTAAACCACAGACTTATTATTAAAGCTTCATTGTGTGAAAGATCTCCTAGGCTGGTGGAGATTTGGGCACATTCACATTCAAATGCAGAACAATGAAATATTCAAAAATTAGAACCACTTTATAAAAACATTCATTAATGCACCTTTCAAGTGAAGCTGGAAATTTTGTTAATGCAAGCATTTGAATGACCAAGAAAATTGGAAAAGAAGTGGAAAAACCCTAGAATTCTAGATTATAAATGAGTTGGTAAGTTGTGATGTTGGAAGAATCCATAATATTAATAATAAATATAAAATATATCAATAATCTTTGTGTGCAGAAAGCAAGTAGTGGTGAATTATAATGCATGATTTTACAAGTTATTATAATTTTAAATGATGCAATTCAATAACTGTAAAAGAGAGATAAGAAGAGGTATAGTCGTTTTAAAGAGGACTTCAAAAAAGATAAAGCTAATTACTCAGCTTTCTTTTCTTTCTTTCAGTTTGCTTTATTTAAGTAACATTTAGTTTGCCATGTGCACTTGAAGGCATTATGGCATTCTAACATACATATATAATGTATTATAAGATCTTAAGTTTGGTTTCCTGCGAAGCCGCAAAGCTTGGATGCACTGTAGGTCAGACTGGATAAAGTCTCTGTAAAAAGGCATGCATGTAAATGTAAAGTCATCATGAAGAGCGGCTTGTATAAAGACTCTGTAGTAGCTTGTTTTGCGACAGCAAGATAATTTGCCCAGAAGATGCAGAAAACATCATACTTTGCAAAGAAAATTGACTTACGTTTGAAAATGATAACTATATGGCTTTGTGTTCAATAATTGCTCAAGAATCCCCAAGAGGGTCTTAACCAGAAGTTAACTGTACATTAACAAGGAGTGAACCATAACCTAATGACTGTGTGTTATTAAAAGATGGCAGTACAACCGAGAGCACGATATGTAAATCAGGACCCTTTCTCGCAAACGACTTCAAAGCCGCTACAATGAAAACCAGCCGTAAATAGAACAAAAGCATAAGACTTGCTCCAGGCAAACTGAAGGCACAAACGGTTGTTGTTGATTCTTGTGGCGATAAGCTTACTTTAACATCACATCGGCCTATGTACATACAGCAGTGAAGTGGATTTAATCGGGCTAATTAAAATCCACTCAAGGCAGAATGCGGCATCCACTATAATAATCTGGAAGAGAAGAACTCTCCACTCCAATTTATTCTGGAGCTGTGGTTGCAGGGGTGGGGTGGGGGGTGGTCTTGCTGTGAAGGGAAGGGGGTCGGCCGGGACGGTCAATGGTTCTGGCTGGTAGTTTGGATGAGGGCTGTCAGATTTTGCAGCGTGCCATTTAACGGATGGGCAGCGGGCTGCTGCGAGAACGGGCCGGGGCGCGGGAGGAGGTCCGTGTGCGTTACCTGTGGGGGGAATGATTCCCGGCGACATGAGGCCCGGCACCGAGTGCGGCATGATGTGAGGGTTCTCCGGCGATGTCACACTCTGGGTCCGTTTCGGAGGCCTCCCGGGTCTTGAGCTAAAACAGAAGTGAAGTGGCGGAAAAGGGGGAGGCAGAGGGAAGCAGAGAAAGAAGGGGAGGGGTGAGAGACAGAGGTTGCCGTTAACATTCGGACCAGAACGCAATTCCATTCCGAAGAGCTAACATGTACTGTAAATAAATTCCTTTTCAAGGACAGTTGCTTTCTGCTGCTCGACATAATAGACTTCCATAACTAATTAGATTACACAGTGAATTCATTTCCTTTATTGAAGATCAACCACTTTTTGATGCATAATTCATAGCCCGTACCTCGTTACCTGCCCTTCCGTATTAATATCCCTACACTATTTGAATTACCTCGTTTGCATATGCTAAAATCCGGCCATGCGGCTTTCAGCCTGGAAATTACATGTTAACTTGTTATAATTATTGCAGTCAGGCCACTATTGATTTATGAGACTTTTAAAAACCAAATATGTGTAGTTCTGGTAATGAATGATATTCTAAGGTTCTTCAGGAAATTAAAAGGCAACGGCTGCCTTAGGAAACGTTCTGCTTGCTTGATTTAATAGGAGTCATAGCTGGAAGCTAGTGTGACTGAGTGACTCAGACCTGTTGTGCGTTTATGATGGAAACTTTTATTACTTGAAATGAGTGACCAAGATCACACAATGATTAATGACACAACAAGCGCAAGTCTGACGGAGGGGGGAAAAATACCCCTCTGAGCTGATTGTCAGATATTTTTCACACATTGTATGTTCCGTTCATCCATGCATTTTTCTCCTCCAATTTTGACAAAAATGGAATAACAAAAAGGCCTTTTACGGAAATACTTCTTCACAGAGAGTGTCTGTAATAAATCAGTGTGGTTTGTTACAGTATCAAGGGCGCTTCAGCCACTGGGGACATCTCCCCTGATTTTTTGCAAAAAGATAATTCTGTCCCAGCATTTTTTTTCACTAATTGCATAAAGAATGCATTCAAAATACGCTGAGTTGCTCAAATGATACACACATTATGGAGAGAACTGGTTACTTAGACCCTCCATTCACAGTTTTATCAAACATTGAGACAAAATCAAAAAAATCTAAATCAAGACAAAAACTAAATATATAAAAGACATACTATTTATGAATGATCAATATATTTTTTTAAATAAACCTATAAATCTACAATTTAACAACAATTAAATGAGAAATAATTGTTCTTGCTTTTGGTTGTTACTGGAGAAAAGCTCATTTTCAGGGCATTGTCTATATTTCACAGCACTTGCATTACAATGGCATATCAGGACATGATTGAAAGAGGCCTTCATTAACTCAAGGTTTTGTTCCCTGCTTTTCCAGTGACTAAACAGGGCCTCATTTTCATGGCCAAAAGGAAAGCAGAAGAGTGCTTTCACTACGACCCAAGGCCTTTTTAAAAGCTCACTTATTCATGTACCACCAAAGTCTGTCATGTGCATCAGTTTAGTCCATTTACAGACTGGGCAGATGAGCTGCGTTTCATTGCATTTTATCATGTTTTATCCCTGACAGGCATGAAATTGAAACGGAAATTCTTTACTTCACACACTAAAAACAGAAGAGGCCATAAACTCCATGCTCAGAGTTAGCCATGAAAAGGAGCAGCGCTAGATACGGTCAGGCCTGGGGCCATTCACACTGTAAGGAGTTTGAACCATATCAGCCTGTTCAGATGTGACAGAATCATTTCCACATCGCATCACGCAACAGAAATAGAGACATCATCCTACTTCATATAAATGTTCCAGCAAGGGATTTCACTGTTATTATAGATACCTCTTTAGGAATCTTTTTTATTTTTACAGCGCCGCCTCTGTTCATATTTGGCATTTGCTGTTTAATGTATTCATGAGAATCTTTTCCCAGCATGTGGCAGGCCATAAATGAACTGTGGTTAAGAATAATTTGTCCAAAAACAATTCTTTCACCTTTATAATTTCCTCTAATCCATAAAAGATAAAATGTAACTTGGAGCAGAATTTTCAAGCTGCTCTTTCTCATTCAATTTAAGTGAAAAAGGACTGCGACTGGTAACAAGCCACATAAAAACAATGGCATCTGGCATTATCAATGTTTTAAAAATCTTTTTGTTACACGAATGTACGTCTTCGGCTATTAGACTTTTTGTTATTGGAATGACATGAGGGTGGGTAAAGGATAATAAAATATTAATTTTGGATGAACTGTCGCTTTAAATACAACACTTTGTCTGAGTTAGTCACAGGAGAGCTGAGGAGTACCCATCAAGAAACGATCACATGCCCGGCCCACAGAACCTCCTAAAATGAAATTCCTCCTCCTATAGAAACACCTCTTTGATCTTATGAGGGAGATTGCATGACAGTTTTGCTGTCATCACTTTCAATGTACTGAGCTGAATTATTTATGAAAGACCTCAATAGATGGCATGTGATGGTAAAAGCCTTCCTCCCTCCTCCCACAACAATGCCAAAAGCAGAAAAAACTTGGACAAAAAAATGGACAAAATGTCACATCAACTTTAGCTCCAGGAAGAGCAAGGGATTGTGAACAAAGCAGACGTTTAGCCTCTGAGCCGTGGTGTGATCTGCTTACGGAATGTTTACACCGTATTTGATGAAGGTATAGAGTGGAAAAGGCTTTTTCTATAAAGCTGCAGCAGCAAGCTTCATTTTAACTTAACATGAAATACTTAATAGGTCAGTTGACCGCAAAATAAAATTCTGTCATTGTTTACTCATCCCCATGTCATTGCAAACATGTACTTTCTTCTACAGAAAAAGATATATGATAAAAAGTAATATGAAAGTATCATCTTGGGTCCATCTTACAAAATAAGTCTTTTAACTTTCCAATTTTGCATGATAAAAATGATTGTCTCAAGACAGATTCATATAACGCAATCATATACCGCCAGCACACTTTTATGTTACTTTTAATACAGTCACACAGGTTTGAAAGAACGTGAATTATGACCATTTTCAGTTTTTAGCTAAACTATCACTTAAAGTGATACACAGTGAGTTTTTTGTGTTGTTGTTATTAAGAAACTTAAATTACACTAACTTTATTTTACTTGGCTTTACTTGCTGTGGCTTGATTTTAATTTATGACAGCATGATAGAGCTCTGAAAAACAAGTTGGAAACAAAGCTGAATAACATCAAGTGTTTAAAACTGAAATCCCCATCATGCGACAACACAGAAGGTTTTCACTTAAAACAGGACGGCCTGTGCTCATATGTTCAAGAGGACACTGCAGTCATTTAGCTGAGATATGCATGAGCATTCTCTGCTGTTTGTCGCTTCTGTAAACAGCGATTATGGGGCCACTGAGGACGAAGGGAGAACAAGAGCTGGACCTTCACAAAAGAACGAGTACAATTTGTCATGTGCTGGATGCTGAGTCCTTAAATAGCCCGGCACAAAAAGTCCTCAAAAGTAGGCTATTAGAGCACAACAATGGTTCATGAGATCCACTTGTGTCTGAGATATGCCCTGTCCACTCAACTACTGGATGTCACCAGTACCAAACATAGTTACATCCTTTTTCCTTTCCTTTTCGTTTATTTTTTGTAAATCTGAGATATGTTTCCACACAAAGGGAGAAGCAAGGCTATCCATGACGTTTTGCTGAGCACGATGCTGACAAATTCAAATAAACAAGATTTTCACCCCTAGAGGAAGAATGCAATGTTTGCTTGCATTTATTTATTAGATAAAGCTGAGTGGTTTGTATTACTCAAAAGGTAAACATCTGAAATTAGCCGCAAAATGCAATGCAGATACAGCCAACGGGTTATTAAGAAAGAGGGTTACAGCCAGGGTGCAAATTGTTAGGGGGTTTTAGGGGGGGTCTGACAAATCTTCATTTGTATATTTTTTTGTTGCACCAAATAAATTAGCCGTAGATTTTACACAAAACTCATTGTACATTATGGACTGTATATCACATTGGTTGAAGTATATGGAAGTTACAGAAGAAATGGGGATCTCGGAAGTCTTATCTTTTTATCTCAGCCAGTGGAAGGAAGCGTGAATGAATAAAATTTAAGATGGTCAACATAGAAAATGTTGCTCTTCAGCACAACAATCAAATCATCCAGCATTCTCTCTTTATTTCTGATACCATAGTTAATAACAGATTCCGTCTCCCAACTTGGGAACCTTTAAAAACAGCACTTGCCTCAGGCTAAAAAGTGGCAAATTTGTAACAAATGTTGGAATTCTCCTTTTGTTTTGCATTCATGGCGAAACGAAAATAAGAGTGAACTTTCCCTGAACCATGCTTCCTTTAAAGGACTTGATCCATGTTGACCCAGAAGTTCACACTGGAACATGATCTCCTCCGTCCCACCACACTGAGAAAGCAATCAGATTAAATCCACAAAATATATGACCATCTCACTTCCACAATACAAAAGTCAGAAAATAATGGAATTCACCCTCCCTTGTGTTGTTTCTTAATGTCTGTTAGGAAACAACGCTTACCAAAAAAAAAAAAAAATTGGTCAGTATTTCTGAGTTAAATACCAATATCTTGTTACAATAAATGAAAACCTCTTAAAACGATTAAGTACTGAAATAAAACCACCACCAAATAAATAAATAAATAAAAATACAAAAAAGTGAAGTGGTTTTTTAAAAAATACACTTAATAATTTTGCTATTGTTAACGGATGTTTCAATAATAGTTTCAATAATTTTATCTCTGCAATAATCTTGAGTTTTGTACACATCATATGCATCATGAAAGCAAGTAAGGAAATCAGATATTTACCATATAGTATTATTATTGTGTACTAACATCTATTAAACTAATCTGTATACAGTCAGTTTGAGTTTCTTATCACAAATTTAAAATCCAGTATTTCATTTTACATTTATAATATTAGCTCATCACAAATTTGAGAAGTAGGCAACGCAAAGATTATATTTGATCAGTATTTTTTCCAACAGGTTTGTGGACCTCTGGACCTAATGGAGACACATTTGGTGTCAGCTGATGAAACGTTATCCTGGAGTCAATACATGTCTCGCTCGGGTTTACAGAAAGAACATTCCGTTTTGATTTGCCTCAAATGGAGCAATTAACCTTTCCCATCTTCCTTTTGTTTGTCATTGGGAAAGGTAAAGATGAAGATATTTATTCCATTTACTCGCAGTCAACCAAAACAAGCGGACGAATCACAGCATCTCTGCTTCTGTAAATACAGACTCCTCCAGAAGCCCGCCAATCAGGCCTTATAAAATATTAACCCAATGTCATTGCCCTTTTCAAATCTCTCACCTGGAATTCCCTAATTGTTCCCTTTCTTTATCTCGCCGAAGCAAAGTGTAAATAAATTAACAAAATAGCTTTTATCAGCCTGAATAACCTTTTAACTGAAGGATTATCACTGGTTTATTTTTCATTTCTTTCCGTGCGATAGCAGCACATGCCTCATTGATTACTTTGCTGAGGTGGTGGCCAGCAGAGAAAACAAGGGCCTGATAACAAACCGAGGTCTCTGCACTAACAATAACACACTACACTCAGATTAGGCCTCCTGACTTTGCAGCTTTACTTGGCGTGATTAGATGGAATGCTGGCAGGTAAAGCTGCTCTGTTTTACTATGCAATCTTTGTATGGACTGACTGGAAGATCGACCGCATTTAACTCTGGCCGATTGATCATAGTTAGAAAGATATTCAATTTAAACTACTGTACATTGAAAGAACACACTTAAACTGAAACATGAATCTGGGCCAGTGCATTAAACTGGATAATCTCAACTGATGGATTCCAAAGAGAGTGGAATGATTGCAAATGGATGTTTGCAAAGATTTTATGGGGCTGTTCACTCAAACACAAACATTCTTTTATTATTTTCTTAGGTTAAGATGAAAACTAAACAAAATACACAAAACAAGCATAAAAGTTGAACAAATCATTTTTTAAGCCACTTCGTTTTTTTGAAATGGTTGATCAAAGTTTCATTTAGTTTTTTCAGTTCAACTTAAACGTTCAATAGTTTTCAAGTTGTTTTATAGAATAGTTGAATTTTTGGGTATACTATCATTCAAATGCTCAAATACTTTTATACATTTAAAAAGCTTGGGACCACCATGGACAAGCTATGCCCGTGATTGCATTACGAATACTAAACATTAACGTTCTCACCTTTAAACATCTCTTTTATTCGGTACACAGTCTGCCAGCATCAACTTGAATTTCAACTTTCAAAGTTTTCAACAAGAGTCGAAAGGGAAGCAAAGTAGTGGAATCTGCAACAATACTTGATATATAGCAGCTGGAGTGGCTGTCTCAGTCACTTACACCTGCACATGAATGAAACGCTAACAGAAGAGGTCAGCCGGGGAGTTGTGATGGCCCGTTCCACATTAATCAGCACCGCCTCAGATCTCCATTTTATCTCTCACTTTATTTGCATTGAACTGTTGTTGCTTTATCGCCACCAGCTCTCTCTCTCCCTCTCACACCTGTCACCCTCAGCCAGGTAGACGCCTTATCAGATCAACATAGATGGATTATGTGTGAGCACTTCATATAAAGCGTTTTATAAGCAAGAACAGCTGCATCCGCTGGTAAACGGTGAACTTTTGTGAGGAACAATATATTAGATCAAATGCACATAAACAAAGGGTGCAGTTACCCTCTGCGACCTACTAACAGTGGCCCTCTCCTCTCCAGGCGTGTTTTTCTGCGCAATCCTTCAACAGTCCCATGCCGGGCGTAACATTTGGAGATACAGAGAGCTCCTAGGTTATAAAAGTGGCCTTCCTGCTGCTTTTGTACACTGCTCGGTCTGATTAAAGAGTCACTGGGCAGGGCCATCAGATTGCGTCGCTGCAAAGGAACTCAGAACCCAGTCTTGTTCCTTCCTTGAGCTCTATTTACATGGCCGTGGCTTCATGTAAAAAGTATGCAGAGCAACTGGTCATAAATCATATGAAAATGCATGTGAGCCCTTTGAATTAACCTGTCTGAGTTTGTGCTGTTCACAAGTCAACTGAGAATCTCCAATGTTGGACTGCAGGCTGTCTGACTTCAGTTGGCTTTTTATGAACTAATTAGGATTTACAAACTTTTTTCAAAGTGTGAATTTGTTTGTTTGTGTTTGTGTTGGAATTTGTATAATGTGTCTATTTTTGTGATGAAACCTGCACAGTCTACTGTAATTAGCAAAACATTACAAAAGACATTACTCAGGTGTTTTTTTGTTGTTGTTTGTTTTGTTTTTTCATATTCCAAAAAAATGGTTCTTGACCGAAATATTATTCATGCCACAAATTTCCAAGTAATGACTGTGTTTTTTTCAGGTTCGTAAGGGTTATTTTTTATGTTGCTGTAACTTGAAAAATATTATGACCAGCTTATCTAAATTCCATGCAAATTTGTAATATTCATGCATTTGTCCAGCAATTTTTTTTTCCTGAGATTGCAACTGAAAATACAATATTGTAGGGAGATCTTAGAGGGAAAAAAAGATCTGAAAGGAAGATAAACTGCTGATTATTTTAATGCATCATTAATGACAAAAAGCCGATTTCTTAATTGCATACTATAATTGTGAAGCTTAAAATTGTTTTGTATCAGTACTATTAGCACTAATAAGGAGCAGCAGGCCTGTACATCCTGGGAACTGATGTAGAATGCCTAATTGGTTGACTTTTCCGTGCCTAATGGACGATTCTCTTAATTAAAAAGACACTGCAGAAAATGTTATAGATCAGATACGGCAGAGAGAGGGAAAAAAGTAAATGCAGTTAATCAAATGTATTAAAATGAACAGTTCCAGGAAAGTTAAAATGAGATGGCTAGATATGATTTCCATCGGAATATTTATTAATTTCAGTCCCTTTGGTTAACAAAACAGAGCCGCGCTTATCTTCAGAACGGTGAGGAAATGCTCTCAGTGATCTCCCTTTACCACGCAGAACTGCGACGCATATGAAACAAGTCTTCAAAACAAGGCTTTAAAAACTTACTAGTCAGGGTGCCTTTGAGGATATTTAATTAAAATCTAATCCTGCATTCATTAAGGCTCACATAAATTAAGCTGTCATTCATAAGATTTATGGATTCTCATTTGCATATTGCATACAATTCATCAATTACTCAAGTATGAAAGGAGCACATTTCCCTTGGAGCTGCCTGCTGCCCTGCCAGCATTTGAAATGAGAGAAAGAGCGATACTGTCAGGCATTCGAAACAAACTTTCCCCACAATGTCTGCTTCTTGATTAATCTAATTTCCAAGGCATCCTTTTACAAGATTGTACACAGTCCAGCTGCAGTTTTCAATTATATGTCCTGTCCTCACCACTAACTTTGAATGGGAGATAGATGTAACGCAGGGCAAGTATCCAACCCCGGTCTCCTCCACATCACATGCCTGTTTACTCCGATCTTTGTAAATTAAAAAAAAGAGAGAGAGAGAGAGAGAGGTGTTTTAGAAGCAGATGGAGTTGGGAGGGAGGGAGAAGGGGGAAATGCTGTAATTTTATTTGGTGGGATGTCAGACGAACGGCTCGGAGTGTAATAATAGCATATTTCCTGTCACATTTACATCCACCGTGCTTTCTGACAGAGGGAGGTTTCAGCGAACACATTAACGACTCCCTCTTCGAAGAGGCGCTCGGCCACTGTGGGAGAACGCCGCCGTGGAGGAAGTGCTTAAAACGAGCCGAGCGTGAATACTTCTAAGATAAAAGGTCAGGCGAAAACAAACAGATGACTTGCGAGGATGAATAGAATTAATTGAGTCATTAATATGCATGGCTAATAAAGCTCAAAAAAATTCTACGTGGAGAACGAAATCATTGTCGACTATTCTCTCTTAATGGCCCATATTTTCAGCTCGAAGGGATCTGGGACGTGTACGTATCAATCTCAGAGAGAAGGGGGAGGGGGGAGGCGTTTGACGAACAGGTTGGGATAACCTCAGCGCTGATTGTTAAAGTCAGACAAAGCAAACAAAGCGAACTTGTTCTAGTGAGGATATTAATTCCCAATTAATCCCAAATTCTGGCAGAGGAACAGACCAGTGCAGCAAGTGAAAGTCATCTTGAAGGGTACTTAATTGGTTCCCAATAGTAAAAGAGCTTGATAACAGAGATCAAGCCGCAGTTTATTAATCCTTCCCATTGTCTTATGAAATTGTCGTCGAAAGTAACTTCAGATAGAGCCAATAGTTAAGACTTTAATGTGCTTTTAATATTAACAAGAGGAAGCAATTAAGAGGCCACAAAACAATAGCACTCAGACTGATGCATATTAATTCGGCAAATATGATTTCAGAATCAATACGATTAAGGCAGCTTGCCACACGAACACGCTCGCCTACATTCACAAACACACACACACACACACACACACAAGTCTAGAGGCTTCTTTTTTTCCCTTAACAGAGAACATTTGTCCCACATTACATGGAATTGCGTTTCATAAACATCCATGTTTTGCATTACACGCATTTAAATTAGCAAATGACAGCGCAGCCTCTGTATCTCTGTTCATTCTTTGACATTTTCGTCGCCCACTGACTTTCCAAAGTCATTAATTCAGTCGGCCGCAACTGAAACAGGCCACGATGATAATTATAACGTGAGCAAATATCTGATATTGAGCAAGACGTAGGATGTGAGGTCTGTATCCTCTCAGGAACAAACAAACTTAACGTCAGGACTAAACAGGAAGTCCTTAATGATTAACATTAATTGGACTGTGGAATCGGAATCCTGTGTGAAACATTAAACAAAAATTATCCACTGTTTATACTCTTTCTGCTTTCTTAATAATTAATGAAATGTAAATATTCCAGGGAGTCCAGAAGTGATCTGTGGTGGGAGAGGAAGAGCGATGTTTACACAACGGCACAGCGAGTCTGCGTGGAGAGACGGGGGTTGCGATCCGCCCCGTCCTCCTCCTCCCTCCTCCTCTTGAGCTTTTAGATACTGTTTATGCAGAACGAATCATCCTCTGTGACTCTCGGATCCTGATCAATTCCATTTGAACGCAGTTTACTGTGAAAACACAACAATTGACACCACGGAAAAAAGCAAAAAAAAAAAAAAGCTTTCTGCTAACACAATCCCTCGATTTGTCCCTGCTAAAAAGAATCAAGGCCCGGCTGCTAAACGCATGTCAGCCGCATCCGTCTGCGTCTCTTTGATCCTTCAGGACGAATCACAGACTGCGTGCGGAGAGCAAACAACCAGAACCTTTTAAGACAGTTGGAGGGAAAAGCGCCCCACCCAGTCAGGAGACAAATCGAATGTGGCACGTACAAGTTTACTTTCATCCTCGCTGTCTGATTGCCATCAACTGCCAAATGTGGCGTAATGGCAGCGAGGCAAGGCCCGTGTCGTTAAACCCACAGAATGACAATTACTTCAGACAAGCTTTATCAGGGCCCGTGACCCAGCCTCCACAACGCTAACTAAATCACTCGCTTTATTCCTGGAAGCTTGCGATTCCATTAAAAAGCTTCATGAGGAGGTAAGAAAAGTCCATTTAGGCTCAGCGTGAGAGCAAATAGTCCGACTCAGCACATCGCGCGAAGTCTTCACACCACTTGATGATGTAATTCTTAATGCATGGCCCTGGTCCACATAAATCTTAAGCGAGACATCACCTGAGATTTTTTTTTCGTCCCTTTCTGCTATCTCTCTCTCTCAGTTTTATGATGAATTGTTTGCAACATCTCTGCGACTAAAGCCTTCAACCTCTTCAAACCGCTGCCTCTAATAACTCGTCGCTACAGGAGTGGGGGGAGGGGGCATGACAGAATGATGAATATCACAACAGACAGCTCCAATATGGTACAATTTTAGCAGATCAATATCGCACTGCAATATAAGAAAAAGCAGCAGATATTAGTCTACACAGTGTATTACAGATGAGAAACATCTATGCTCTCTACTCTCGTGCCAGGCCCTCACAGATATTTCACGCACGTCTCAAACTCCGCACATTGCATATTCACGGACGTCTGTGGAAACTAATCACTCTGTGGGTCGAACGGGCATCTGCTAAGAATTAGCATGATGCGCTAACGTTTTAAGTGACTTCCGTGGACAAGGTTACTTAAACAGAAATAAACTATGGCGAGGTGCTAGGGTCCAATTATTCATGAGAGGAGAAGTCTCTCTCACGGGCTGATAATGGCTTAAAAGAATAATGTTGTAGAGATTACAAGATACTACAGAGAAGACTATGAAGGTCGATGGTGGTTTTGAGGAAGAGACCCAGGTTAGCACTTGGTTAATTCAGCTCTCTTTAGTGACAGTTTTGAATGGAAGCACAATAATAAGCCTTTGACAATAATAAGCCTATTTATTTTGTTATTGCTATCAAAGTCTGTGCACTATTATTCATTTCTACTGAGTAGACTGGATAAATAAACACAATTCAAATTTGAACATAAAAAAGTAGAATTGATATTAACTGTTGTTGTTGTTGTTTTGTTTTGTTTTTTGCTAAATGAGAGAGTTTGTGAATAAAGGTTTTTACAGGCCTTTATAGAGCACTACATTTCCCAGAATGCATTACCTGTGATTAATTTCTCTTCCTGTGATTCTAATTTAAATTCCTGTGGGGTTTGGCCAATTTAAGTCAAATACTAAGTCATCAAATGAAGAAGGGCCCTTTCTTAATTTTTATATTTTCCCAATTCGAGGTCATAATAATGAATCATTATATACTTGCATTTTATTGTTAACATTAAGCATTTTCCCCTATTCTTCGAAATGACCCACCAGTTTTCCAGAGGTGATCTACAATCAATAATTAGCTACTAATCTATAATTAGTGTTTAAATGCTAATCAGTTTTACTTTGAGCAACACTTGTCCAGTTAAAACTCTCTCTTGCTCAGTTTACAAAAAGAAAAAAAAAGAAAAACAAAACAAAACATAAAACAGGAAAGAAAAGGGAGCAAACTAAAGATATCATACAAATTCTAATTAAAAAAGAAAAATGACAAATGATTTCCTCCCTCATTATTCATCTCAGCGCCACATACTTTGATTCGTAAAATTCACAACAGCATGGGTTCCATTCTAACTAGACACCACTGACCGTATTGCAATGGACTGTCTCGCTCTCACTCCCATCAGCAAGACAAGTAAGATGGTCTGGGGGGTAAAAGAGGGGGATTGCAAATGTTCATAATGCATAATATCTTCTCTCACCGGGGAGCAGCAGAGGGGCCCCTTAGCTGTCACCGGCAATAGGGCCCAGCCATTGTGAGAGCTCAAGGTTCGTTAAATACTATTAATGGAACACAGTATCCGTTGTGCGCCGAAACTTGTCAGCATTTCATTAGAGACTGATAAACATATAATAGAGAAGTGTCAGGCCCAGAGTAGAGCGTGTGACAGGCCGGCGGGGGAAGGATTTGGAGGATTTTACTGCTGCGATCATTCATTCCCATGATCCACTGCTGACTGACAGAATGATCTCGGCCAGCCCGGGATATTTCTGGGAGGAACGAGACCTAGACTGTCTGAAGTGGGGCTCAGACCACAAATACGATGTTGTGCATCAGACATTATGTCATTTTCCCTTTGTTTTAGCATCAGGGTTTAACCAGAGGGAATACTGAACTTCATTTGTTGGTCCGGTTGGATTTGAAAAAAATGTACAGCAGCTTTGGGATACAGCAGATTGTGAGGTCAAACAGTAAATGTAAATATGCCTAATCATTTGATTGTAATGTGAAATTTGTTTTATTTAAAAATGTATTTTCCATTTATTTAGTTAATATTTAGTAATAAAGTATATGGGTTTTTTTTTTTTAATTTTGACAAAAATATAGCCCAATTAGATCACAGTTTGCAAACTCATCTAATTGCTCCAAGACAAACAGAGTTGTAAAACGTGGGACTTTTGTACCTTGTTGCTGATGTTTAACGCAGAACAAGACACTTGAGCCTTATACACCATCAGCAATCGGTCACCAACGCTGTTAATCAGTTAATCTATTCTTTTTCCCCGTCTTGCGAGAAATATGTAAAGAAAGATAATTAAAAACGTGTTAGGTGAAAGTCCAGCAGCCTTGCTCCGAGTGTATGTTCTCACAATGCACGCTTTGTTCGTCTTATTAACCTTCTCGCTACTCAGCGTGCCTATAAATGAAATCTTTAGCCCTTTACATGTGAAATTAAAACTGCAGTCCCCTGAGCACTTTTAATTATTCCTCTCCTGAAAAACTTCCACTTTTGTCAGCCCGCTTTATTAGCAAAGCAGCCGACTCCCACTCTCTCTCTCTCTCTCTCTCTCTCTCTCTTTCTCTCCCCAAGTCTGTCATGGTTCACTCCTTTGAATCTCTCTCCTTTTTTCCCTCTTTTCTTCCAGCAGGCCTGTTAAATTCTCACCTTGCGCTGCCCTTGTCATCAACCCGATGAAGCACAAAGCTAGGCAGCGAGGGAGTGTTTACTCATTTCCCCAGCACATTATCTATCACATTAATCACAGGCCCGGACCTTCTGGACACAGCGGTCTCCTGCTCTGCCCTGGACTCTCATCAAACCTGACCATCCCTCTCAGTGCACTACACACACTAAACAGCAGCGCTGCATGCCAGTAAGAGCTGCTGTCTCTTTATACAGCAGATAATGTTAAGAAGATAGATAAGAGTCAAATGCCCATGTTTCTCCTTATCGGTTAATAATCAGGGAAAAACACAAGCTGCTTGACATAAATATGCATGATAAATGAAGTCAGTGTATCCAATTAACTAAAATTAATTGCATGTAAATTGCATCTGTAAAGTTTTCCTTTTTTTGAACAGCAGTCTTCGCATATACCCGACGACTGTTTTTCTCAGCGTTATTGTTTGTGGTTGAATGTTTCTTAAGAGATAGGGTACTCAAAAATGTAAACTCTGTCATTTACTCACCTTCACAAAAGAATACTTTTAAAAATGTCAGTGGCGTCCAATCAAAGTTGTTTTGGACCTCATTTACTGTCATTGCAAGTCATACAGGTTTAGAACTACACGAGTGTGAGTAAACGATGACAGAATTTCAATTTCTGTGCAAACTATCCACTTAAAGATTAAAAGTTGTAATCTGCATCTGCATCCAAAAGAACAATATCCTGTTCTTTTGGACGCAGACACGTCTGGCAGTCGCACTGTCCAAACAGATAAACAAATGTGCCCTCTTATTGAACTGCTCCGATTTGAACGTTTCCTTTGAAACTGATGTGTTCCAGGCTCTTCTAATAACGGCTGTGGATACAGAGTATGAAACAAGAGCTCTTTAAAGAGAGGAAGAGGATGTTTTAAGACACGGTTAGCCACAGGCGAGGAGTCGGCCAGGAACTTGTTTGTGAAATACATGCCGTTGCAGGTTCTAATGAGGTTATGGTCAACAGCAACATTATTATAAATGATCCAGCTCTTTCTCTCAAGTCCTTGTGCAATTAACGTTTTCGACCGGCTAGAAGCCAAAGGCCCAGCTACATCTGAAATTCAAATAAATGAGCAATGTAAATAGTTTAGAGAGCGAGTTTACCCACTGAACAATGGCCTGTTATGAGACACAAACGACCAGAGAAAAAAGGGACACACTGGTGTGGGGATGGAAACAGTAGGGGGTGAGATGAGCCAACACAATGTGGCCCTTCTCCTAAAGCAACTTGTTATCAGGCAGAACGCAGAGGCTCTTTCAATCTGCATTTAAATACATTTCATTCCAGCCGCTCATTTGCATTAATTTCTCCCATTATATTTGGAAATGGCCAAATGTCTAGCTGACACAATGTGGGAGCCCATCACCACAGAGAGAAGCCCCACACCTGATGCCAATTTAGGACTCCTGGATCTTTTCAGTGCTCTGGCCCGATCTGACAACTCCGGTTCTTTGCAGTCCAGGGGACTTTTCAATTGGATTTGCTTGCAGTGACAAAACTGTTTCGCGCTCATCTGAGAGGTTTTTCTCCCCCCTCCCTTTATCTCCCCCTCTCGCGCTACTTCTCTCCGTGAGACCGGGCGTCTATTTGGGTGCCATGGGAAAACCGGTGCCGAATGATTCTCAGTGGCTTCTGATTTCCACTATTTGTTCAGCATTAGGGCCACTTATCTCTCAAAGAAAAAGCAACATGTGGAGAGAGAGAGTGACAGAGCGAAATACAGCCTCGCTAACAGGACCATTGTGCGCTAAGGATCGGCATTCAAACACGAGGGGCCCTCGTTCTCGCTCGCGCTCTCTCGGTCGCTTTCACACAGACTTGGTTTTTGCTGCAGTCAATTACCACTGCTAATCCTACCCGCAATAGGGAGTAAATATTTCATTACTTTTTCAAATAAACACTCGGTGTGCACCGCTGAAGTGTCATCCACGATGTGGAGAGACGACTGACGACCACTTCTGTTCGGCGCAAAAAAAAAAAAAAAAACTTCGTGTCTGAGTGGGCTTTTTGTTCCTAGAGCAAACAAAACAGAAGAGAAACGAGCGACACTCAACCCTAAAAACATTTAAGCTGATGAAAACAGAATTTTTCAAGCAGGTTTTTCATGGGGACTGAGTGCCTTCAGACTGTTTTCTTTTTCTCACTAAACCAAACAGTAAGAGCGGCTCAGTCAAAAAACCTCCATAGACACCGTGTCATTCCCATCGGCCAATAAAGCCTGAGCTGTCTTGGAGGAATTAGCGGCCTGACTAAAAACACAAGGGGGGGAAATGACAGAGGGATCCTGGCGCTTGGTGCTCATTAATCACTGCAGCGTCTTTGACCTTTCATTTGCCAAGGGCGCTGAGGGAGGAGGAGGCGGGTGGCCAGGGCAGAGGAGGGAGAGAGACTGAAAGAAAGAGACAGAAAAATTCAAAAAAAAAAAAAGAGAGAATGACAATAGTCTAGGAGAAGCCACAACACATTTTTAACAAAGAGTTAAATTAATTAAGCTTCACGGCTAGCTAAAAGAATTGGACGGCCTATACGTAGCGACATACAGGGGGCAGAAGTATCACAGCTACATGAAAAGATAATGGGATTCTCTGTTTCTGAAAGAATCACTGAAATGTATTAAAACCAAAGAGAAAAGTGGCACGGGATGGCAACGGGAATATTTTTAACTTTAAAGAGAGATGAACACAATGGCGTGGGGAGAACGCAACAGAGCCACAGAGCCCGGGACCGTTGCGCCGTCGGGCCGGGGGCTGGGAGGTACATGTTGATTTAAAGTGCAAGATAATGAGACACACGGGCAGACACGAGCTGCAGCTGGAATGACAGCAAGTGCATTGCTCCAGAAATAAATGTTTTCACTTAAGCTAACATGTGTTAGGATCCACTACCAAAAGCCTTTTTACCTAAGCGTGTAAAAGCCTGTGAGCACAAGCATTCCATTAGTGTCACAGTCAAAGGCCGAGCCGTCCCGCGAAAGCTCATTTATATCAAGGCTGAGGTCATTCTCTCCATATAAGAGGAAGTCGGACGGGCCATATGGCCGACACTCAATCAAAGATGCTACTTAGTGTGAGTACATGTTAGTGTTCATTAACACTAAAGTATTGAAACAAAGTACAAAGTCATGAAATTAAGCCAAGTTATCACTTTAAAACCCAAGCAACTGCTGTAATTAACACTTTCAGAGTATTAAACTAGCAAACATTGGATTAATATTGTTGCTCGTGACAAATATATATATATAGCTTTATTTTTAACCCTAATTGCAGTTCAAGGTTAATTTAATCAGCCCATTTCTACCTCTGAAGTGCTTGCTCCAATTTAATTGCCTATTTTTATTGCTTCAGCGAGGTTTTAATTGAAACCAATAGGGATCTAACAACAACTGTGACATGTTGGTGTCTGGGGGAAAGCTATAAATATGTGAGAAAAATATGTGCATTATTAATGTGATTTCTTAATGCATTTTTGCAGAGAGCTGGGCAGGATTTCTTTATTTTTATAGTCAAGCAAACAAATTATAATTAGTCGCCACTTTAAATGCAAACTCAATAAGAAAGTACAACTAAATATGGTTAAATGACACATCGTCGCAATGCCACACCTGATCAGCCGAACGGCAAAGCTCAAGAGCTATTGGCAAGGGTGATTTATTGGGTTATTCTTGCATGCACCGAAGCGATCAATTGTAATGGCACCGTGTCACAGTCTTTCTTAACAATGAAAGGCATTATGTATTCAAAAACGAAAAAAGGATCGCATGGCTATTGACCCAGCAGTGAACGTCATCACAAGTCCTTGGTATCAAATTCTGCATAGCAGCTTTGGCAATTGACACTATTGATTTGCAGCATGGTAAGCATTATTGTTGGATCTCGAGCCGTAGCGTTGTGAGGAGTACTTTGTATTCCTGCAAACCCAAAAGGGATTTCCATAAATCAGTTGTTCTATAGTTAAGTCTAAAACTAACCTTGAGCTAAAATCAGCATAAAAATAAGCTGTGTCATTTTTCAACAGCAAACAAGGATCCTTGTTTGAGGGCAGCAGGCTGTAATTGGTGGAGTGTAAGGGATAGTTGACTGAAAAATGCTAATTCTGCCATTATTTTTATCATCAATACATTTCCAAGCAGAGACATTCTTCAAAGTATCTTCTTCTGTGTTCCACAGAAGAAAGGCGGTCGGACAGGTCTGGACATGAGGGTAAGTAAATGACGGCAGAATTGGGTGAACTACACCATGAAACATCAGGTCCTTTTTTACGTTTTCCAGAGAAAAGAATAATCGCTTGTTCCCATTACAGTGCAAGGGATCCTGGGCCCTCTAGCTAGAGTGGAAAACACCAGCAACTCAAGCCTGACATCTGTATAAAAACAAAAATAATCTGCTGTCAGCAGAATGTTCAATGACTTCTATCACGTCGGTGCTGAGAAAGTCTAGCGGCTGCAAGGATCGGGCTGTTATGCCGGGTTCAGTGGATCGGAATGCATGCTAATTAGCATCAAAAATGTGTGTCACCACCTCGTATCTTCACCAGGAACATGCCAAAAGGTTCGCTCAAAACCACAGATTAATAAAGTCTGTCGGAACTCGTAATGCCGTGTCAACAAAAACACACGCGTTTCATTACGCAGGTCACGGGAGGTTGTGTTTTAATGTCACGGTTAAATTTTTACAGCGTATGTCTTAGTCAATCGAGAAAGGCTGAAAAAGGCAGATAAATATTTTACTTGCAGTACACCTCTGCATTATTGATGTAATTGTAATCACAGGCGTGAATACAGTAGGCGAGCTCGGGCTTTGACACGCTGTGGCGAATATACCTAAAACGAGGGCTTGTGTTACAGTGGAAATTCACACAGCGCATTGTCTGCGGTTGTCACTTTAATCTGGCCCGTCTCGAAATCCTCCAGCGCTAAACAGAAGCAAGCTTTCCCCTTTAAATAATTGATATTTTCTGATTAAATGTGGCAGTTCATAGATAATGAATTCTTTATGGCGGTGCCTTGAGCTACTCCACTGCCCCTGCTCCTGCAGACAGCTTTATGGAACGTGCTGCCCAAATTTTGAAAGTTTAACCTATGTAGATCAATGTGCTTCCTTAAAAGAGTTTAATAAATTAAAGTGCACGGGGCCCTTTTTTTCCTCTGCGAGCAGAAAAAAGCTGATGAGACAGGTTTAGTTTAATCTCAGGCAATAGAAGTCATTAACCATTCTCCTAGGAATTAAAATATAGCTTGCCCTTTTCTTCTCTCACTTATCATTAGCATCACTTTAATCTCCCAGCGTTTCACACTGCTATTTTAATCATTACTTACTGCCTTTTGACAACTGAAGAACATGCCTCACTCTCGCTCAGGCAATATCCCCATTTTAGCTGACAAAATGTAGGACATCATGTAAAAATATCTAAATTTTCTCTCCCTTCCCTTCCAATAACATTCATATCAGAGTCCTTGGGAAAAAAGCCAAGTGTGTTTGTATCAAAAACAGCAGGGTGAAAAAGAAAGGAAACAAAAGTGAAATGAGAGATTCGAGCGTAATGGTGCAGGGATTAGGGGCGATGTGACAGTATTTGCATTTATCACGTTGTTTAAGTAGATCATGAATTGCATGTATTCTGTTATGTGGGTCATTTGGTGAGCTGGGGCCATCCATTTCTTTGTCCTTGACTCAATGAAATATACAGAAAAATTGCGTTTTTTTCCCAGGACGAATATAAATCAAGAGTTATGCACTGTCTTTTAATGTCTTTGACAGATATAGGCCATGTACTCTAACTTTGTTTCTGCTTTTTTTTTTTTTTTTTACAAGTCGGGGATGTAATTTTCTGGGGGGAGAAAAAATTTGACAATTATAAATACTCAGACCTTTTTAAGAGATGAGCATTTAGACCAGAGAACTACAATGGAATGAAATACTAATTAAAACTTGTGTGTACATACGTAAATGTAAAATGTTTTGTTGTTGTTGTTGCGCATTGGCATTAGTTTTCAGATAGCATTAAATCCATCTGGACAGGAGCTGGAATAATGCCAGTGGTTTCCCCACATTCACACACAAAAGTAAAGAAAAACTCTCTCCCGGGATAGAGTTTATCACCTCCATCTGACCTGTTCTGTGTCATTAAGGTAGAAATAACAGCAACGCTGCATGAACTAAAGCCTTTTGCCATGAAAAACAGTTTATTGCATTAATGTAATCTGACATCATTAACCCAATAGCCATGTTAGGATATCTGTGGAAAATAATAGAAGATATTTTAAAGAATGTCTTCTAATATTCTTCAATGTATCTTCTTTTGCGGTCCCAAGAAGAGACACAGTGACAAAAGTTTTCATTATGGAGCAGACCATCCCTTTATTAAGGCACTATCCGATTCTTAAAACAACAGGAAACTTAGTTAATATGTGTCTTTCTACACATATTACTGGCTTGCAATGGCTCTCAGATTTTTTTTAGAAGAAACTCTCAAATGACTTAAATTAATGCAAAATGACTTAATCCTGTAATAGCATTAAACTATAACCCAAAACATGACATAGGAACATTTATTGCATTATTTTTTAATGTCAAAAGAAAAGAATAACAACTCTGCAAAGAGAGTAAAATATAATACAACAGCGTTTTTTGACCTTCCAAAAGCAACGTAAAACCACAGTCACTTTTTAAGAAAAACACTAAATTGTTTCCCCTCCAACTGCTCTACAGGAGAGACAACAATGTATCTTTTTTGATCACATGCCTGAAGAGGAGTATTTCTCCCCTCATCCCCTTTGAAAATCAACACCAAACTGCAAACGGTTGGAAACAGTTTATGAACATTTCAACAATCAAATCCCTCCTTTTACATCAAAAAGCAGCCCAATTCATTTCTGATCTCTATCCAAGTTCAAAGGCAAACTTAAAGTGATACTTCAAAGAAGCGTGTAATCAAAGACGCACAGCTGTTAAAACAATCTTTTGTTAGTTCATTGTCTTCAAACCAGACTCTTCACGAATCCATAAACGAAGGGAAACAGAATCAAATAAGTAACGCTCGCTCTCTGTTAAGTGGGAAGCTTTGGTGTCTGGCTGAACAATATTTCTTACCAGAGATTTATGTCTATTTACAGCACCGTGAAATAATACAATAAACAAAGTGCAGGCTTGCAGTTCGGTGCAAATTAAGAGGTTCAAGCTGAGCCTTTTTGACAGATAAAACTCTCTGAGAGGGGGGCTGCGCTTTCATACGTGTACCAGCCTGCAATATGAACCCATCTGAGATATGATCAGATTCATTTTGACAGGTAAAGCCCAGTGTTCTGCAGATAATTCCCCTGCACACAAGTCATATAATATTTGTACGCTTTATTCAATGAAGGATGACGTTTTCTTCTCGTCTTTTTCTTCTTAACAATACCCCTGTATATTTAGTCGTTCGGTTTTCTTCAAAAGAGCACTGTGAGACCCGGTGCTATCGTCTTATAAGAAACGGACTGTAGAGGAATTTTAATGCTGTCTGAGGGGGAAAAGGAGCGAACTGAAAGGAAATCGACTTAATTTTTTAATACACTTTAACACCTTGCTTTAATCCGACGCTAATGTCCATTGTCAAGGGTTACTGGCGAGATATCGTGAGCAGCTGTCAATCAAGAGCCTGGTCAAATTAAAGCACAGTTCCATTAAGTTACGAATGGAACCTGGAGGTCCGCTGTGAATCAGTCATATCCCAGCCACTGTTATGCTTATTACAGCCAAACATTAGACTGACCTTATTAGAGCTTCTGCATTTAGATAATACAGGGTGGTCTATAGTCATAGATGTGTTATGGCCAATATGTTTTATCTTTGTAATTTAAGTTGAAACGTCCTACTTTAAAATTTTGTTTAGTTTGTCTCTGTGGACAGAAAGGATTTATTCATAATAGATATGAAATTACTGAACATCACTAACCTGAGTTGGGAGTGTCGTCACACAGGGATGCCCAAGATACCATGCAAGGAAGAACGAGAAAAAAGGGAGAGTTAGTGGAAGCATAATAAAGCAGTGTGCTGTTGAAACACAAACAAAAAAAACGTCTAATCATCTCAGAGCTTCTTTGTTTTTCCATGCATGTTACTGCAGGAATCCCACCACAAAGGTACATGTAAAACATCTCCCATATGGGCAGCCAGAAAATGAGGTGGCAGCATCTTATTTTGAATGCTGATTTTGGCACCTTTCTAGGGAGTCATGTAAAAGAATAATTGACAGGTAATAGTTGATTTTACAATAAGCTTCTAATGTTAACAACTGGAATCTAATTCACAATAGCAAAGTGAAGTTCAGTTAGGAGAACACTTGGAAGGAATAATAGTAAGAAGAAAGATAATACCACCAAAGAATGATATCTGAAGGATCATGTGATACTTAAGATTGCAGTAATAGCACGCAGAAAATTCAACTTTGCCATCACAGTAATAAGTTACATTTTTAAGTATATTAAAATAATAGGTAATAATAATTGCACAATATTGCTGTTTTACTGTATTTCAGATTAAACGAATGCAGCCTCGTTCATTTTTTAAAAATCTTACCGAGCCCAACAAGATTTAGAAATATTTTCAGAGCACATACATATTGTGTCATGTCCTGATCTTCCCGGCACAAAATACTGGATCAATGTCAGTATAAATTACTGATGTTAAAGCTTAAAGTCAAAATGAAATCCATATTTACTTTCTAAATGCACTGTCATCACTTACAAGGGTTTGAATAATGCTGGATACTCAAGCACTGCTTTACCAAACAGTTGCTAAACTGATGTAGCAAAATGACTGGCAATTCGCATTGACTGTAACCGATGCAAAGTATTTCCAAATGTCTTTTAATAGCCGTCTCTCACATCTCCCCTTGATATTATTTCCCTTAACATTTGGGTACCATGAATTAAGTCCTGGTTAAGTGCATGCCATTAGGCTGTTAAATGATTTCACAGCAGTGCACCTCGACTGTGAATTTCACGTCAAAGCCAGTCAGCAGCGCACAACACTTCAAACATGAAGCAACTTCATACAGAATCCAGCATGACACTGGCCTAAGGATAAAGCTCTCCTCGCCTTGTAAGGATGTGACCACCACATAACCACAGAAAGACAGGGGCTTTCAGGGACAAGCTGTCCCACCTGTGAAAACAAAGGGCCTGACACTTTTCACTAATATAGTGTATATATTTTAGGAAGCAAGATATTGAGAAACATGACACACTCATTTCACCCTTTTCTAAACGCTAAAGGTATTCCTCTGTGGCTGTGTACGTGAGCCTGCGCTTGTTTGCTAGTCTCTTTCTGGCTAGCTCCATCTGGAAGACTCAAGTACTCGGCGGCTGTCACACAATAGGGAGACCAAAGCCTGCTGAAGGATAACAAATGACTTCATGGCAAAACAGCTATTGAAATTCTTTCAGTATGTGGCATTAAAAACAACTGAACAAATAGAGATAAGGAGGTTAGTAGGATTTGAAATGAGATTTCTCTCTCTCTCTCTCTCTCTCTCTCTCTCTCTCTCCCCTCTTCCCCAGCCCTCTGTTAAAGAGCTAAACAAAACAAATGGAGCTTATTACTGCAGATTACCTTACACTGGACAGATTCACGGTGTGGGGCCAACTGTAAACAATGTCTTTCTCTCCGCTTACAAAGTATGTGCCATTTATAACACTGAGCAATCATAGCCACTGCGTGGCTAGATAAAAGAAAATGTATGCGGGGCATGCCATTTGAAAACACAATCACTTAAGACTGTTACCACGTGTGTTACCATAGCAAACACTGATAAACTAATTATTCCCTGCTATACGGCTTATATTATTGCTGTTTAAATAGTGCCCGGGGGATTGGGAGGGATTTCAGCATGTAGGCAAGTGGCGGAAGGGATTTCAAATCAACAGAAGGTCACAAATTAAAGCGATAGAAACTGACATCACTCGCTCACCCAAAAGTCTTTGCAAACTTGTACAACTTACTTTTTTGTGGAAAACAAAATGTGGGCGTTTTTGTCCTTACAGCGAAACTCAACAGGGTTCAGTTCAGGTTCAAGTTAAATACAGTTCCTCTACATTCTTCAGCATATCTTCTCCACAGTTAAGAATGAGAACAAGTGATTTTGGGGTGAACTGCCGCTTTAACAAAACATAAAGGTCCATATGGAAAGCTAACGAATAGTGTGTTAATGGCTAGACGTACATCACGTTTCAGATACATTCTGTGGCAAATGTGAACGACTCTGCGGTCGTTAATCACACCACAGGACGTTTCTGCACCCCACACCTCTGCCGATTCAATACGAAACTTTCTGGCAACTTCCAGTGGTCTGCAGCAGTAGCAGCCGGGGGAAGATAAATAGTGTAGGACATATATTCTGTTCATTTGCCACTCTCTTTCCTGTCAACAGCCAGCAAAAGCTCTCTCATGCAATCGGATTTATGATTTATACGCGGCGCCGAGGTGCAACAGGCTCCGAGCACGGGTAAAGCGGCGGTCTCGAGATTTATCATCGGCCCAGTCCATCTAACAATCGGGCGTTAAACAGAACAAAAACCCATTCCAAATAAATTCCCACTGTATTTGTGTGCCGATTTGATTTACCGGCCTTTGGGGAGGCACCATTTGGTAGCGGCAAGAGCGGCGAGAGGTAGGTGGTGCCGGAGAGAGAAAAGGGGGGAGGACGGGGGTGCATGTGCCAGAAGTGTTTATTGTGTCAGGTTGATTTATTGAGTGAGCTTCATTTCACTGAATGTTCTCAGATATTTATTTCCCTAAAGGCCCCACAAAGATATGAACAAGCCCGCATCCACATATGTCATCATTGCCCATTTTACAGAGTCAGGAGATTTCTTTCCGAAGAAGAGGGGGGGGGGCACCAGGGCACCTTTCCATCTGTGTCTCACCGACGATGCTTCTTAAAAAGCGAGTCTTTAAACAATGAAAACGCAAGTCCTAAAATTACACACGTACAGTCATCTTTTTTTTTTTTTTTTTCGCAAGGGCACTCAAAAGTTCACCTGAATCTCACAGGTCAAATTATAAACAAAACATCTGCCCCAAAAGAATGACTTGAAAAAATCCACATCAGCCATGTTGACAAAGATGGCACTTAAATCCTGGAGAAGGTATAAACAAAGATCCTGTTTTGAGGGACGGTGGACAGAGAAAGAGAGAGATGGGGAAAACAGTGGGAAAGTAAAGCAGATGGCACTGGCCTTTGATTTTCCAGATGGCTGTCCTGACTGGTGAGCTCAGTGACATCGAGTCGTCTCATTGACATGCTGCCTCCACTGCCTCGCCATCCGCAGATCTCTCTCCCTTTCTCTCTCTCTCTCTCTCTCTCTTGCCCGGGCACCACTCGCCAACCTGGCCACTCCGACTTCAGCCTGCTGCTGCTGTTTATTCCATATCGGTAACGAGACGCAATTGTACATGGCATCTTTTATTTAAAGAAGCAAAAGCAATTACTATTGCGAGGCCCGACTGCAGCCATCACTAATTAGGAGACTTAATATAATGTTAATATTAGAGGTAAAAACACCCGGTGCATAACGAAGTATGCTATTTGCTGTTTTGCATGGGAATAATTAACACTGACTGCTAGTCATTTTTTACGACTGTATACATTTAGACGTCTGTGTTTATTAGCAAGCAAATAAGTCCTGCGCTGCTGACACAGACGAACGGTCCGTCAATCTGCGCCCCACGATTAGCTTCCAGCGGAAAAAAGAATTCATAAAATACGATCCTTCGCCCTTATCTGTAAATAAATCTCCATTTTAGCACATGAGAATTGGAATATTAAACAGTCGCAGGCTAATTTAAATTGGACCGGCGAGGAGAATTAAATGCAGGGTGCCTATTCCATGACCTCGCCAAGTACCTCGGATTTTTTTAGGGTCATATCATCATTACCATAGTGCAAGCTCAGAAACGACAACTCAAAATTCCCTAATTACTGTGTGTTTACTGGGGGCCACAGGCCTGCGCGCAGTTAATGAAACATCACAGTGCAAGCCTCTAGGGCCCAGGGGAGACGGGCCCTCCATTGTAACACTCGCCGCTCTGCTTTTCCACTCTGTACGCAATTAATTGATCCAGGAGCCATATTTTATGAGGCATTCGAGGACAATCTGGAAGCGCATCAAAATGTCTTCAGCAAAACAGGATTTTGTTCTTTAATACAACAAAGCGATCCGAGCAAAAAAATAAAAACGCCCATAGTGTTTAAACCTACTAATGCCCATAAAACACAGGTGTTTAAACCATTTACTAATAAACTAGACTAGCATATGTACTGTGATAAAACATACAGGCAAATCTACCTGATTAATTTCAATTTGTTTAATTGTTGAAGCTGAGAAAAACTAATTACATTTAAACAAAAATATATGTCTAATATAACCAGCTTTATGACTAGCATCTTAAATAGTTTATATTTTTAATAAAGATTAAAAATCTCTTCTAATGTTAAATATTATACACACACATACATTTGTGTATTTATAATCTAAAAACCTTGATGCCTTTGAATTTCAAATATTAATAAATGAATATACAATATTAATAAATAATACAACGTTTTCTCACATAAGATGAAGACTCTGATTATGTCTGAATATATACACGTAATATATAATATTAACAATATATTATATATATATGAAAAATTTGTGAATGTTAATATAAAAATGTATTTATACATACTTATTAGAAGTAACGCTTTATTTTAAAGGTCCCTTTTGAATGTTTAGTGACACTAAGTAACATTGCACATGTGAACTAACTCTCATTAGATAGAGTTTGCTTCATATGTGCTAACACTTTATTGTGATAGTTTCAAATGAGAGTTAGTAGACATGCAGATGCAACATTACTTATCATCAAAAGTATATCTTTTTTTTTTTTTTTTTTTTTTTTTGTAAATATTTGTCATATTTTCTATGTTCTGTGGAGATTTTGCATGAACCTGTTCTGAGTTCCCAAGTACACTGGTCAGCAATAATTAGTGAATGAGACCCTCTGACATTTTGTTGCATTGTAACTTGAAGGAATGTATTACAAGATCTAAAGTGCATATAACTCACAAAATCACTACCATGCTATGTTTACACATTGACCAGCCCATGAGCCGACTGCTGTACCCATATCCATCTCTGGGTGCTGAAAATGATTCCCAATTGTTGTGATGTCATGTCTGAGAGCAGGGCAGTCTATTGATACTATAAAAAAACATGTTGCAGAGCTAGCATGTGGCAGATTGCTTTCTCCAAGCCAGTTTTAGATCAGTATAAGTACAGACAGGGGCCACAGACTTTGCACTGGGGACTGGAATGAGAAATAAGCATTTCCGGCTGTATTCAGCTGGCCGCAGAAACAATTTGCTGTGGGGAAAATGGGATAAATGGACTTCGCTAGCAGATAGCAGGCTAAAAAAGGGATAATGTTGGAATCCGAAATCTTTTATGGAATTAGGCGAATGATCCCAAAATGGAAATCTGATTCAGGTTTAAATCCACAAGACAATAACAACAGATAAAGACATCTAGTCAAGGCATATCACTGAAATGTAACATTAGCTGCCAATTAAAAGAATCAAATTACTCATCACTATTTTAGGCATCTTAACTGACATCTAACTAAGCTACCTGGACAGCGGGATTGTTGTCTAAAAATGTCAGGCTTCCAGAGAACTGCGTGGAATGTGTGTTGACATAACATCTAGTGAAGAGGAACTCAACATGGGAGTGTTCCTGTGTTTCAGCCATAAATAACTAGAGGTTGAGATACAGCATCTATATTAGAGCAGTTAAGCTAGGGAGGCATCACGTGGACATGCTTTGGTGTGCACAGCATGAAGATATTAGAACAGGTGCAATACACCAGCATGTATAAATCTGATGACAACGATCATTGCTAACAGGTCAGTTACTATAAAATCTCCTTCACCCTCTCATGCAGGTAGGAAGCTCTGTAAAGGTGTACTTAGCAATTTAGTCATTTATAAAGTGTGTATATATATATATATATATATATATATATATATATATATATATATAAAAAATTATAATAATATAAAAAAACATAATTAACATAAAACATATTTGTATACATATAGACATATTCACTTTTTTTGCATTTATTTAATCAGTCACTAATTAACATCAACTTACAAAAATGTAAAAGTAAAAATTAAAAAGTTTTTAGTAAGAAGTTTTTCAAATAAATCAAAATCATCTATAAATTTTCGAAATCTTAAAAAACTCGTGGTTGACTGCAAAAAAAAAAAAAAAAAATTCTAAAAAGGAATGGATAACGAACTGCTGTTGCATTATGCTGCCACTAAGTGTCAGTATAAAATGAAAACAACCAGCGTGGCACGAAAAAAACGAAGAAAGTCAAGTTATCATCGTAAGCGCAATTATTGAGCACTTTCTGGTGTAAAATTTTTCGCATCAATTTGTGCATTTTGTTCTTTGAATAAGTCGCCACTGTAGCCAGAAAACACAAAGCAATAAGAGTCGGGCTTGATCTTGCTACGAGCTACGAGAGGCTGTTTTCTCCACTTGAGCAGAGCTGATTGGAGGTGGAGGATTCACAACGCTGTAGCTGATTTCCATAAGAAGGGGAGGACGGGATCTTAATGGGGGTCAGTGACAGGGCCGGAGTCTGAATTGGCAGGGGTGCATCAATTAGTGCGCGGGCAAAGCTCAGGCTAACGATAAGGTGAGTGGATGGTAGAGAGGGGTAATCTTCATTAGAAGCACATGAAAAATATTACAGGCTCACAAAGAGGAGGCAAATGAGAGTGTGGCAAAGGGCATGATAGAATCATCCTCTCTCCTCACAAGCTCATTTCGGTGAGTTACTAGCGTTGTGGTTTAGGGTTTAGCATCCAAGACTTTTGTAGGGACTTTTAATTAGGTAATACTTTTGTATTCTCAAAATGGAAATATGATTCTGTGGAGGCTTCGGTTCAAAATAGTTAAACATTAGCATGACTCACTCAGTGGAAAATCTCAAGCTATTAATGAACATCCAGAAGAATATTAACGCAAGCTTTTACAGAGAAAAACATGTAACCGATTGTTGTATTTTTGTCTATGAGGCGTTCTGGATGATTTCTCTCCAGAATTCGACACGATTAAGCAATTTTCAACTAAACAAGCTGTGGGGTTTTCTTCTTGTCGAAAAAACATAATCAAACGAAACCGTGATCAGCTTGTTTTGATAACGCTGATAAAAGAAAAGTGAGCTGTTTACCGTGCACCGAGGCCTTTGATATTCAATGGCTTCGACTTAATAAGGCAAGACATTAGTGTACACGTGTAAAGTGCATTCATAAATGTGCGAGAGGAGAGGCGAGCTCGGAAGCAGAAAGGAATTTGATTACACCGTGTCCACCTATCCAAATGAACCCCATCATGTGAACATTGTGTAACCAAGCAGACATGCAGCTCCAAAGACCATCCAGGCAGATGTATAGCATTTAAGTGCATATTGAGAAAAAAACAATTTGCCCTATTGAACAGTTTCATCCCCACAGGGCAAATAAGCATGGCACATTCTCCAGGAATTACAGTTGTCTCGTGTTTAGAGGGCTAGGGGAAAAAACATCACATTTCATGAGCCCCTAAACCTGTAAACAAAATCTTTGGAGCAGATAAATTTGAAACGCCACAATGCAATTAAAGCCCAATTCGATTTGAGCATGCACAGTCCATCTGTCAAAGGGAAACTGAAGCGGAGGAGATCCGTTATTAGTAAATTCCTGCTTGCATTTTCTGAAGCCTGTTCTCACAGATGCAAACTAGCAATCGAATTATCCGCCAAGCTAAGGTGCTGTAAAGCTAGCTTCGCCAAGTATGTCATCATCCCAAAAAAGTTCTTTGTGCAAACTTTTCCCATTAATTATTACATCTTTGGAGATTTGATTCTTCATGCTCTGGGGAATCATTGTGATGTTCTTGGTTTAGCTGAAATATAAATGTCTCCTATAATCCTATTTGTCCACTTTAGAATCGGGAAGATAAAAATCTTTATTATCTAGGGGGAAGGTTCAAGGGACCCCGGCTCAGTGCTTTCAGCTTGAAATGCTATCATCTTCAAAGGTAGAAGAGGATGTCGATTTAAAATCAGAAATGTATCAGGGATCTCTACGCTCCTTAAAGTACAATACATCTCCGCTGATTAAAATACATCAAAGCCTCGTCATTCGTTCCTCTGAGCAATAAGGGTGGATTTTAATTGCAAAATGTTAAACCTCACAATTAAAGGCTTTGTGCTTCTTAAAGCTAGCCCAAACAGACACCGAGAGAGCAGCATACAAATGAGCCGGTGAGAGGAAGAGAGGAGAATTAAATGATAGCATTAAAAGCGGCCTGTTAAATGATAACGCCGTAGAAGACCAATCACGGCGCACACCGATAATGCTACAGTGAAATATGTCAACAGATTGCACTTTCACGAGCTATCATTTTTCTCTTAAATTAAAGCCGTCCTTTTAAAGGAAAATACATGTTCAAGTGGCTAAAACAGGTGCCTGTTTGCAAGAACACTATCGTGCCTGCCAACGATAAGGAGCTCGACATGACGCGATCCTGCTATAAAACAGGTAACACTCTGCCAATGCAAACAGTTACTCCATTTACAGCCTACAGCCATGAAAAACTGCTATAAAGTTGTTACCAGATTGCTGCCATCAGATTATAGGCCCACAATGCAAAACCTACTAGCCAAAAATCTTATTTAGGATTTATGACAAAGTAAAACTCTGAACCACAAAGTTATACGCCTGCTAAATTGATGCAAACCAACCATGTGCACAAAGACAAAAAGTAGCTATTTAAGGGAGCATCGTGCAGCTATTCATTTATTTGAATCTTTTTGGAAGTTATATTTAAAACACTTCACCCGAAAAGTTGGTTGGTTAGTATTCATTGAGTAGTGAGTGACAAAGCTTACTAAATAGCAATTAAAATAAAATAAAAAAACACACACACAAAAATAGGGTTGCAGCCGTTGAGTATTATAAGAAAAGACTCTGGCATGAAGAGCATACTCAAAAAAATGGCACAATGGGTACCGTTTGCCACTAAAGCAGTAATGCCTATGTGGCCAAAACTAATGTAAATGTAAACTTTTTACAACACATAATTAAGAGGAGGAATTAGAAGGCCCAATAATGAAATAAAATTAAATCAAATCAATTTAAACAATGACAAATTACTATCTATGAATTCCCTGCAAACACATCATGCAGCATTAATTAAAAGCCTGTGATAGACACGGCATGCTTCTAACAGACCTATCAACAATGAAATTAGGATTTGCTGGCAAAAGAGCATTCCAGGGTCCCTCGGAGGGACTAATGAAAAACACTTTCATGGCTAGCCCATCAAAAAAGCCAGGCTAGAGGAGAGCGGAGCAGCATAGAGCTCCAGCAGCAGGAAGTCATGCGAGGGTCTGGAACGTGCGACCTCTCATTTCATCCTTTAATAAAGTCGCACCCAGGTGGCCTTGATGCCTTACAGTTGCCTGGGGCTCCCGAGCGTTAAACAGGAGCTCGGAAAACATCATTACCCTCCATCGCTCTCTTCCCTGTTTTCCAACTTTAAACCCGCACGCTTTGTTTTCCATTCCATGTCACAATTTGAAAGTCTGTTATCAAGATCAAAACGCTCCTTAATCTCAGTTGGCGAAACTTGTTCCATTGCCTCACTGATTGACTTGCAGAGCACTCTAACGGCAATTGTGAAATGATGAGGTGAGGAAATAACTCAACTAAGACCAAAACTGTATGATCGGTTTGAGGTTAAAGCATTGGGTAAGTCTAGGGTAAGACGACTTGGTTGGAATGTTGCAATCCCTGCCTGTTTAACATGAACACAAGTCCTAAATCAACAACAACAACAACAACAAAATAACTCCCAAAAAGGGCCTTGGTACTTAAATGCTACATACTTGCAGCTGACAGACTGAAGAAAAACTAGCCTAGAGGTGGTCATTTTTCAACTTGCTACGCTAATTCAAACACAAACACGGAGAGAGGCCTGGGATTTCATTGTGCAAATGATCTGCGTGTAATACTTTCATAACTTCCTGTGTGAAAGGAACCCGTTGGCCAAGAAGCCAGAAAAAACATTCAGGTTATCAGAATTTCTGTAGGCCTTTTCTTTAATTAGCGCTCACAATTTGCGTTCAGATAATGTCAGGATTGATGAATTTAGTCTTGGAAGGACGGCAGAAAGTTAAATAAAGTTCTCTTTGGGCTCTGCGCTGTTCAGTAATAAATGCTTATATTGACAGATGAAAAGATACCTGTCTGGTTTACTGCTCATTCCGACAGTAACTTAACACCGGCGCACACCTACGCATCTGTCAAATCGAGGCTTTATGCTGTAATTGCAGAAGAAGGGAACTACATTTTCGAACAGTTCTAACAGACGGCAAATTGCGTTTATTCCGCAATGTGGATGCAGCTTCAACAGTTTCCTGTCTTTGATTTATGTGTCCAGGTCTTTCATAACTTTCAAATTCATCAAGGTGGATTTTATTCGGAAACCGAGCGAGAACGCTTTTTCAAACACGGCCCACCTAATTAGAATTATTGTAACTCTGACAAACCTTGGACAGAGACGCCACTTAACCGCCTTGTCAGACCCTGGACTCGCAGCCTGAATACAGATTCTCCACCTGTCCGCCTTTCCGTATTGTTCAAACTTTTCCACCATACACCTATTTCCCCAGTGGGAAGCAGGTGGTGTGTGGAGGTGTTTACGGAGAGAGTCTAACTGACAGCTGGCGGGAGGAGACTCAAACAGCTGCAGACGAGTGGAAAAAAAAAGCGGGAGAGAGAGAGAAGGCAAACAGCTCTAATACCCTCAGGGTTGTCAACTCCAATCCCCCAACCCACAATGCTTTTAACCAAGCAAACAGAGGAAAAACTGTTGCCGTCTCAAGACATCAGAGTCTTCCACCGAACTCCCCGATCTTGGAGAGATTTCACAGGCTTGAAATGGGCCGATAAGAGGAGCTCAAAAGAGAGAGAGAGAGAGAGAGAGAGAGAGAGAGAGAGAGAGAGAGAGAGAGAGAGAGAAAGAGAGAGAGAGAGAGAAAGAGAGAGAGAGAAATGGAAGTTAAAAACATCTGACCAGCTTGATTTAGGTGTTCATGTCAAAAAAAACCAATGTGTTGTATTTACAGTATGGTGGATGGGAAGGGAGGAGGGCAATTTCAAAACACACCAGATCAACTTCTACACTGCTTTGTTTGGTTCTGCCAAGGTTATTGGAGGCCCATTCCAAATTTCCTGGGGATGAAGGAAAGGGGGTGGTGGTGGGTGGGTGAGTGTTGCGCGAAAACCGATTCCATGCAGATAAATCATTTGAGCAGATCAAAAGACAAATCAGCGGCAAAAGACAAAAGATGCTGATGAGTGGAGAACAACAGAAAATGTGAGATGTGGGGATCACAGCAGACGGCCGTAGGGATCCAGCTGTAAAGGAGACGTGCTGGTTTTTTGAGTTGAGTGTGGCTAGGCAGGTGATCCTTGACAAGCTAACTGAGTGCTTCTGATCAAGTATGCGCGCAACAGTCTTACGGTTCATACCAAAGATGGGCAAAATGTAGAAGTGAAGAACTAAATCCCTTTCAAATAATGGGTGTGAATTTGAATATGTTGAAAAGTTGAATTGTGAGAAATTAAAATTTATATTATATATTTTATTATTATTTTTATATGTGTGTGTTTGCCCAATAAAACTACTTTATTAAATATGATATGATACTGAATATATATATATATATATATATATATATATATATATATATATATATATATATTAATGTTAAATTAACGATAGATTCATAATTTATAAATTATGTTATTTACAAACCAGTTATTTAAGAGTACATAAGATCATTTAGAAAGTGTAAGCAAATGATTAATAAACTATTTAAATGTACATTTGTAAATCTTTATTTTTAGACAAATGATAATAGTGTCTATATAACAGTGTCTAAAAAAAACCTCTGCAATTGCATATAAATTTTTTTTTTGGAGTTCTGTAACCCTGTTGTGTTGTTCTGTTAGATAACTAAGCCTTTAAATCTCATTTGTAATAGATATGCTTATAAATCAAGAAAAAGGCATTTATAGCTGAATCTAAAAACTAATGACTATTAACGTGACAATGCTTTATAAAGAATTATAAGACTATACCGATGATTACCTAATCAATCAATTCAAATGTGTAGTTATTATAAATTGTTACATACATTTTTTGTAAGTAGAATTGAAAACATAACGTTAACATTTAAAAATAAATATAGTTATAGAGATTATTTCATTCCTTTATAATTAAAATTCTTGAGTCTGTTTGCTACCTCAATACTTCAGGATTCAACAGTCATTTTCAATTCAATTCAATTATGCACAGCCCTAGGGATTCATGAAGAAGTCAAGAAACTTCTTATGATAAATTTGTTCATAAAAATTTTGTAGGAATTCTCAAGTGCAATTCTTGAAAAATCCTTACGTTTTCAAGTTTTTTAGGGAACATCTTAATGTACTTGAGAAGAAAATGATAAGCTTTGGTGCACATCCCTAGTAATAATGACGTGCATTATTTGCAGCTAGTGTTACGTTTTAATGTTTAATTTGAAAATCTACATTTTTGAAAGTTATTTACGGTGATTTCCAGGAACATTATTTTAAAGAACTCAGATCCTCCTTAACTTTTGCCTAAATAAATATTGTCAAGAAAAAAATTTGGGGGTTTACAAAAGGCTTTGGGCTGTATTCTTGTGTTAAAAAAAACAGCAGTTATTGTAAGAAGAATTAGATTCTCAAGAATGTTTTATGAATCCGAATTCTTTTTCAAATTTCTTTTCTTTAAATGAGTAGAGGAATCTGGCAAAAGACAGTTTTCACCTCGTTTAGTAATAAACTCAGCAGCAAAAAAAATGTTTGCTTGGGATGCACAATGGCACAGCTTCTTCACATGCAAAAGCTAAGAGCAAAAGTACGACATCAGACGCTAATCACTGCGCTATTCACAGATACCACTAGAATAAGTAACATATCACTTTTATGGGCCATGTTCTCCTGCCATTAACGGCTAGAGAAAAAGACGAGGCCATATGAGCACAACCTTGAAATGAAACGCCTGCCGTGGTTAATCATATTCGGTTGTAAATTAGCTTTAATAATACATCGGCTAGCACATTTTCCACACACCACTTTAAATAGTTAGCATGATGCACCCGTTGCCGACAAACGCAGGGCCGAAAAAGAGATGCAAACTAGTTTAATCAAATAGGGCTGAGATTGGGTCAGTACATTTCCCTAATAGATTTGGATAGAGGGTCAGAGACACTTTTAGGTGTCCGCTAGTGGATTTGCATGAATGTAAATTTACTCTTCTGGGTCGCAGGATAGTATAAATAGCCCCGAGTTTCTCAAGCCGTCTCTATTCTAAACAGCAGTTATTCAGAACAACTGCTGCAATGGTGAAATTAAAGGGGGACGGCAGGGGGAAGGTTCCTCTTGCCACAACAAAGGAAGGAAATCCCACTTAGATTTGTACTTCTCCCTTTCTTCTACCTTTAGCGGGTGTATCAGAGAACAAACAGTGCCTGAAGCTGGTAGCCACCTGCAATGTATTCCCCCACCCCCATTAAAGTCCTTCACAGAAATCAGAATTTAATAAATCACCCCGGAGTCTGACAGAGTTTATCTCAAGGGGTCGCTTTGACTCGGGAGGAGCCGCTAGACAGACAAAGCCTAGGCCGATAAGATGTGAAATTAAATACAGTTAGCAGTTGGAAACAAAGGACGGAATGTGTCACAAGCCGCTACGTAACTACCAAAAAGCTTATTGCCGAAGAAACGGCAGAGACAGGAGGTGATTCATTTCAGTTTGCGCACATTTAACCTCATTTGCATGCTTACTGTCAACATATCTCTCTGTCGCCGATACGTTCAAGAGCTTTCATTAAAGCCTTAAGTTGACATCCTTTTTATTGAGGCAAGGCATATAAATCATGGCCGTCGCACACCTGCACATCTCGATCGGAGATCTTGCTCTATCATGTTTTGCTTCCTTTTAAACACATGACAGGTACGACACCAGTCATCGCTTAAGGTAAGGAGAGAGTTATGGGAGTGTGTTTTATCTCTGCGTGAACAGATATCCTCACTTAATGTGTTGAAATACAGATTATTTACAGTATGAGACAAATTTGTCACTTTAGTAGAGAACCAGTTAAAAGTTAAGGATGTCATTTTTGAAGAACTAGCATCAAATAGAATTGTAACAAAAAATAACAAATAGTTTTCAAATAGTTTTTCAAAATAGCACTGATAGTCCCACCCAAAAATGCGCAATGGTTTCTTGTCAGGATGTAAAAAACCAAAAAGTTTTGGGAAAATGCCACTAAATTTACCGTTTTTTGGGGAGTCAGCCTATAAATGAAATGGTCAACCAATTTATACATTCTATACATTTACAACACATTTTTGCATATTTCTGCAAAACCGAAAACGCTTACCAATATTTACGAATCCCTGCAGTTTCCAGTTAAAATGAACACTACAGGCAATAACACTCCAACATCTTTTATTCATTTTCATGATATGATTTATGGGTACAGAGTTTTGATTTATAAAGACTTATTTTAACACAATTGCTTGCACAATATTATGTTACGACTTCAAAACAATTTTAACATCCTGCACGATTTTAAAACTGATACTTTTGTTGTCACATTTACAGCTTTATATGCACAAGTTTTTCTAACTGTATGCAATGTCACATTAGGTTTGCAATACTTTTTATGTGCCATGTTGCATTAATTTAATTTAGCATATAAATAAACCTTGGCACGTTTTTAATACATTGGTACAGGCACATGTTTTTATTGCACTGCTTGAGTTATGTATCTTGGCCATTCAGAATTAAAAAAATCGGGGAGTGTCACTAAGGGTTAATGATTGTGTTGGAAATATCCCCTACACCAATCCCAACTCTAAACCTACCCCTGGTGTTAACAAATGTGATACAGAAGCGCTTTTGTTGATGCAGCCATGCTAATTTAAAACTTGGATCCAAAGTTGGTCTCTGGATCTCGGATCTCCACGTTCAATATCAGCCAACCAAAGTGTCACAAATTTTCTTAAGCTTTAACATAAAAATGGCATGTTTCACCTTTAAGTTACATAGGTTAAAAATAGGAAAAAAGAAACTACCAACAAGACAACTGTAGGGCACATTACATGTCAGTTAGTGGCCACAGCTAGCATACTAATGGTGTGTGGTGTGCTAGCAACATACGCCTGCTGTAATGAAAGAGGTGAGTTTGAAATTTTCAATGAGCACTTTGGCCCTGTCTTTTATTAATAAAACTCCAGGGTCCAGGAGGGCGTGAAGCAAAACGGTGGGAATGAGCTGACCCACGGGCCGCACCTAATCTGTCCCGGCTCGGTCCGTGCCACCGACGGCCTCGTTCGCTATCTGTTTCTCAAACTGATGCCTTCCTGCTGGGACGGCGTGGCTGGAGAGCTGTCAGCGTGCTGCCCTTTCTGGGGCGCTGCGCTATCTCTGCCTGCACCAGTCCGCCGTGGCCTGTTGAAAAGAGCTGTCATAGCCTCGCAAGTCTCTGACATTCCTATTGGCTTGACCCTGACCCTTTGAGAAGCGCACCTTTAATTATCCTGTCTCAAATCTCCTTCCATGGCAAAACGAATATACATATCATAGCCGTGAGCATGTGTGCTAGTCTTTTAAAGTACGCATTTGAGGGCCCCACTCAAAGCTGTGTGACTCTTGGAATAATATTAGACTATTTGGAATGTGACTGTGAGACTAGCAAGAGACACAGCTGCAGAAGAGCTTCCTTTATCAAGGGAAAATTACATAATGCCCCAACAACTACGAGCTGTTTCCAGCACTCCACTACAATACTTAAAGTATAAAAACAGCACAGAAGACATAAATATGATGTACTGTTTTAGCTGCCTGGCCCAATATCCTTCAATTAAACATCTCTGTCACTGCCAGGAGAGTAAAGACGCTTTTGATCCGTCAGATCTGTGGGCCTGCTTTTGTCTCACATTCCTTTTCTGACATTTGAAAGGTCAAGAGTGAGAGGACATTTGATAACTGCAAAATCCTCGTACTCCATTTTACAACCCTTAATCTGCCTTCTCGGAATTGGTAACATACCATTTTATCTTTGGGAGGAGGGCTGGAGAGACTGGGAAACTAAGTCTGTTCGCATTTGTTCACCATAAGGTGAAGCTTTAGGAATTTGCTGCAGTGAAGACAAAAAGAGGAAAGAATCGAATAACGCTTGACTGCGATAAAAGGTCAAGTCGTTACACAGAAATACATGCCTGCTAAAAGAGCCAAACTACTGTACCATAAATAATGACTAAGGCAAACTGTGTTTTCCTCTTTTTTTTAGGCTTCAGGAAAGCATGCATTGTCGAAACTGAGAATGTAGCGTGGCTTTTGCCCAAATATTTACACAGTATCACAGAAATCAAGAGAGCTATTTGTTCCAAATGCGGATCAAAGTCAAATGAGCGTGTGGCATTGTTTTAATGCAACAGTTCAGTAAACACAGAGTAACTTAGTTAAGATGCAACACTGTCAGATGTTAGTCGTTTTTCACTTTGCTAATGAAAATAATTCTAAACACATATTAATGCTGTTTTGTGTGTCTTCAAGTCACACAATACTAACAATTCTCATTCATGAAGCAGTGTGAGCACAAACAAACTGGTTGAGCGAATTATTCAATAACTTGCTTTCTGAATGAATCTGTTTCTAACAAATTATTTGTCTTACTGATACAAATACTGATACCATGACTCAAAAAACCACCTGCTGGCGTGACAATGTAATATATACATATATATATATATATATATATATAAAAAAAAAATATTTATATTATCACATAAAAGTGTTTTTGATTCATTTGATATATTTTTACAGTATGTTTATGAGTTATAATGAAAATGGATATATAAACACGTATGAACGTACGACAAAGGAACTGACAGTCTTTATCTGTTGTTGTTGTTATGTCAAAGCTTTGCTCTTCTTTGTAGAGCACACAAGGCCTTCCGCTGTGCTCCCAGCACCACGTTCCCTTCTCCCTCCTCGGCAGGACAGTCTTTCCCATTAAATAAGTCCTATTCCACTTAATGGCAACCTTGGGAGATCTGTAGCGCTTGAAAGCACCGGCACTTAACACTTTGTAGTCAGAGAAAACGTTTTTTTGATCTGCTCGTGTCATTTAATCATCCGTATTCTACCGAGCTACTCAGAAACAATTTTGCAGGATATTAACTTCTGGCTAAACCCTGCTTGTGCCATTTGTGGTTCCACTCAACCAATGGTCCCGTGGGGGCCAGAGCCCTCCTCACAGCTGTAATGAGCTTTACTGAGCTGAATAAAACAGTTAATAGAAAGGTAAGATCCAAAATGCATGAATCATGAAATGTTATCCAGATCCCAACGAAAACGGCTCTGGTTAAGTAGACGTAGTTGTCCGTAGCATTGTTGGGCGGGTTCAGTAGTGCAGGAGACAGTTTAGTAGCTTATTGGATGGCTATACATACCTCCTCCATGTATAAAGTTACTTAAGTGCTCGCCTGCAGGGAGAACCATGTCAAATCGCATTGAAAATAACTTTGAGGAGCAAATTGAATGTATTAGCTTAAAGGGAGGTGATGTCTATGGGGAACACTGACACTTAATACTGAATTATCCTAGACAAAATACATTGAGCAAAAGTAAAGTGATTCACTGTTCTTTCAAACCCCCACCAAAGAGAGAGAGAGAGAGAGAGAGAGAGAGAGAGAGAGAGAGAGGGGGGAAAAAAACGGTTTCTGTTGGTGAGAAAACCTACTTCTTACTTGGTTGGCATCCACAGAATACACAGACAGGCAGTGCTGTCCCATGAAAACCATTTTTGTTCCATTACAAAAAACTAGGTCATCCTCTCATAATTGTCAATCATGCAATAAATCTTTCTGTGCCGCAAATGAATACTGCACTGGGAATGAAACAAAGCTTATTGGCATGCAATGTCAGCTTGACTTAATTCATTCTCCTTTTCAGCTGAGCCTATTCATATGTGAAGTTTACGGATATCACACTGCCTGTTCCAGAGCGGGATAATAGATGTGGACAGACACATTATGCTGGGAATGTTGTATTAGCACAGCGTAAGCTGTCTGAATGGAGATACAGCTCACAACAGAGTTTAAAATGTGAGACCGGATCCACAACTAGAATAAATTATCCTTCTTTAAGGCACTTTAGTAGAATATTCTCTTCCGAGCACATGAATGTAAATATGTAAATGTATGTACAGCCATGAACGTTCTCTTCCATGGCTCAGAAATGAAAACAACAAGCAGAACTTTCAAGGGAATCATTTTCTCTGAATCATCTGTTAATGACGTCATGTCTTAAAATAAATCCACAATCAAAATCATTAGTAACGTAATCCTTTCTGGCACAGTAAGAGCATGGGATGGAAAAGACTTAAGCATGCCTTAAAATTAATAGAGGTAATGCAAAAGATAACAAAGGGTATCATGGGAAAGAACATTTCTCAATAGTTTCTCATTTTTCTCCTGGGAAAAAGACCCATTAATTTCATAAGTATCTCCTCTTGAGTTTTAGAAGAAATGTCAACAATATCTCAAACTGTGCATTAAAAAGTCAAAGATTTCGATGTGAGCTATACAATTCACTATAAATTTCACAGTTACATATTTTGACTTTAATTTCAGACAAAAGATCTATGAAATAGCCACCTCTGAGAAAAAAAAATCTTTTTGAAATGATCTGATCTCGCTAACAAAAGCATCCTATTATTATGTGAAAATTATAATAATAATTAAAAGTACAAAATTTTAGTACAATCCAAGTCACACAATGTCATGCGATTTCACCATCTCACATGAATTATTACAAGTCATCGTGAGACTGTGTATGCGTTTCTGAATATATAATTGTTTCATCGCACAAAGGCTTGAACACAATATCTGTGTCTGCTACAGCTCTGGGCTCACCATTTACCTTCTCCTGCCAGGTGTCGTCAGTTTACAAATATCTGATTGGACAGACGGGAAATGCAGTGGTACGCCTCCAGCAGACGAGTTCGGTGTCATGTCTCTCTGGAGCAAACTGTCAGTCTTTAAGAAGAGAGTAATAATAGCCGGGTACCACAGCCACTTGCAATAGAAAAAACACTTTCTTTTTTAAAGGAATCTTAGCGAGAAGCTGACATTTGAGTCTGGAAGAGAAACTCAAGCGGAGCATCACAGAAAGAGTTATCAGAATGGCTGTCTCACTGGACTTAGACAGCAGCAACGTGAGAAGCTTTGGACTGCTTTCAAAGGAACAACACCTTTGTTTGTTGATAATGAAATACAGTAAAGCCTGTGGAGGGTTTTGGGAAATGCATACTTTGTAATACAGGTATTAAAGAAAGCATTTCTATTTGTTTTAAACGGGCTGCATCGCGTGTTGGGATGTTGTGCGCTATGTGACACTCATTCGAGTTGGCCTTCATTTGGCATTCTTTGATCAGGCTGCAAGGTCTGTTTGCTTTGCTTTCAAAAAAGTCTACAGGAGCTTTTAAAAATGTCTCATGCATATTTAAATGGGAGAGTGTCAATAGACATGCACATTTTGAGGAATCTAAATAAAACTCTTGACACTGACGTATTTACATCAATGCAATAGATGAATTAAAAGAAATAAAAGCTATTAAATAAAAAAAAAAGAAAACAAGAGAAATATGCTTCCTCAAAAGGCTGCGAGAACGAGATACAAATGCACAAACAACTGCATCAATATGGGCAACATATGGGATCCTCAGTTGGAACGAGCATCGAAATTTGGCTTTTCTATTATAATTCAATTGAGTTAAATTGACTTGATAGGCTTCTGTGCAGCCTGTGAGGATTTCAGCTTCAGCCTGGTGTCTCCAGCTTTGTCAAAGGCCCATCATGCTTTGAGCTCTGATAGAGTTCCATTCTATTCTCAAGTGTCATTAGCTGTGGGCCAGGTAAAGATTAGATAACAATCAGAACTTTATGAGATACCTTTAGAGGTGTTAGGAGTCTTTTGTCGCACTGCTAAGAGAGGATTGTGGATCAAAAAAACCCTTATAATTTCCTCTTTTCTTTCAATCCTTTGAATCATCAAACAGAGTGAGGACTCTTCAGTTGTTTTGGCAGTACTGAAAAATGTAAACGTATTTTCAAGGAGCAAAGAAAAACTCTTAACATGCCTTGTTAAGCATATTTCATGGAGTATTCATAAATGACTAAATATATAATTTATGGCGGAATTCTGAAAGCAGTTTTATCAAAGGTACTTTAATAATATAATTCGTTTTTGCAGGAGAGCTTGAAGTGAATTGAATTGCGAACGCTATTTATTTTGTCCCAGGAAAAGAGTCTCCAGCACTCCAGAGCTCTTTGTTTTTCTTTAATGGAGTCATGGTGCTCTCATTGCGCTGTAAAGTGGCGCTTGTTCTGACCTAAATGAAAACAGCCTCGAGACCTCAACGGTCACCTGTCCTTCACTGCAGTCCCGCCAAAACCTGCTGACGGCATCTCCGAGCTCCCCGAACCTCACCGACGCTGTTTATGACAGCGGTTCAAACCTAAATACCCAGCTTTTGCTGTCTTCTTTCGAAACCGCAGAGCTCATAAAACATCCATCATGACTTTCCTCCATTTTATAACAGAGTAAATATCACTCTTACAGGGTAGATTTCCCATCATTCTCTTTTATCGCAGCCGAGTGGGACAAGAAGAGGCCATTAAGTTCAAACAACGCAGATATTTCCGTGATAACATGAAAAAGTTTATATGGAAGAAGATTCATCATTTGATAGGATCTTGAAGATGGTGGGGGGGTGGGTGCAAGAAGAGGAAATTTCTGGAATCCCATTTCAGATTGCTTCCCTAAAGTATTCTTCTTCTCTTTTTTTTTCCTCATGTCAGCTTCAACATGAAAATGAAGCCAGGGAAAATTAACTCCTGATACGGCTACGCTGAATTAGACGGTGAAAAAAAAGAAAAAAAAAGAAACACTTTTTAAGGATTCCGGCCTTGTCATTTTCAATTTTCTGCTCTTTGGACATGCTTGTATTCAGATTCCCGAACATCTACTCGGCATATCAATCCTAATTAGACAATCTGGGTCCGCGAAGGATGAGAGCTCAGTTATTTGCATAATTTAATCATAAATACTCAGCGATACATATTTCCAAATGCATTTGTACAATCATCTTTCTATCCTTAGGGCAAAAGTATTAATATGATTAGGCAATAATTCTTTAAAAAAGGAGGAAAATAGGAAACCAGAAAGTGCACTCTCTTTTTAAACTCCAGCTTTGGGCTATATGAAAAATTAATTAATTTCTGGGGAAAATCAATTTCTTTATGTGACCATATTAGACAGAGCCGAGCTAAGGCCCGGAATCGTTCTCCAATCAAGAAATCTCATCTGCTCTCTCTAACTTGTGTCAGTAGTGGTTAGCGTCCCTGCGCGAGCGTCAGTGATCTGCGCACTGCTTCCTAAATATGCTGTAATGTGGAAGGGATGGTGGCTAAAGACATGCCAGGGCTTGGAGTCAGAGAGCTCGTAATGCATTGCTTTTTCCACCGGCAATCTGTCTCAGGTGCGACTACGGAGGCTAGTGTCACTGTCCTGTCTCGTTTCATCCAGCTGGCGGTCAGAAAAAAAGAAACCTGCAGATGATTGGACACGCTTACACTTGCTCGTTGGATTTGAGACTGATTGATGACTCACGCCGTCACTCACGGTCAACAACACAACCCGTACTAAGAATCACGAACGTTCGCTATTTGCGCAATTAACATTTCGTGTTTGACCAGTCGTGGTTTTTTTTTCATTTAAAAGGACAGTTCATTAAAAAAAAAAAATGGAATTAAATACTGTCATCATTTAGTCAAGTTGTACCAAACCTGTATCGCTTTTTTCTTTTGCTGAAGACAAAAGAAGATTTTTCTGAAAAATGCGTAACAGTGAAAGTCTGTGTTGTTTTGGACCCTACTGACTTTCATTGTTTTGCACATTCCTCAAAATATCTTTTTTTGCGTGTTCTACAGGAAAAGAACAAAACAAAATGGTTTGGAATGACATGAAGGTTAGCAAATAATAATACAATAGATTTTTTTTTTTCATATTCATTTTACTACCTCTATAACACGCAGGTCAAATGCCAAAAATTGAGTTCTGCATATTAAAATTTAAAACTGTGAGCAAGTACGATAGCTTGAACAGCGTTTCAAGTAATGTACATTTATTTTTTCCTAGACTAGTGTTTCAAATGAACATAAAGAGGTATCAAGTTGCTTTTAGCAGTGTAACGTTCATAACAAATTCCTCTTTTACATCTCCTCCTGCATTGACGATGGATGCCAAGTGCACAGTTAATTTGAACACACGTGGCTAATCCTATCAAGGAGAGCTCCAGTGACTCACGGCGACGGAAAAAAAATAAAACCAGATTGTTTATCTGCTTCATTTTCTATCTATCAGCACCGATCGTGAGTGAGGAATATGGAACCTTACATATGATTTGTATGAAAGTGCTACAATGAATCTGTGATTTTAACAAGCCTTTTAACATGCATCCCCCCGCCCCCCCATACGTCCCCCCTCCAACTCTTTCATCCTAATCAGCATCTGTCTCTCTGTTTTTTGAAGTTATTATCGCCTCAGCTCCCTCTTGGATGTGGTTGCTGGGTGACGGGTATCTTAGCACCCACTCTGACTGGGAATGATTTGAATTCGATCCAAAGATTTCCCATGAGTACCTGTAAACACATCCGTGCCTTGTCGAAAACAAATATATCAGAAGAGCACTGCAAAGAGAGCGAGAGAGGGGAAAAAAAAGAGCGATAAAATCTGCCACTGTGTGTTAAGACGCACCCCTGAGTGCTAAACAAAATAATGACGCTCCTCGGTAAATATGCCAGTCTGTGTTGTACACAAACAAAAATATTTTGTCAAATGTGGTGCACTTGTGACTGAAGTATAAATCCTTAAGTTAAAACAGATTTATAGATTTAAAGCATAATTAAATAAAAATACACACAAGACATCTTCGTTCAATTTAATTTAATTATATATATATAAAAAAAAAATTAAATATGCGAGCGCGTTCATATGCATCTGTGCAACCTGACAGCGACTGTCAATGAAGTGCCTGGTCCTCGGACGTAACAGCTGCCTCAGCACTCACCTCCAGCCCAACCGCCCTGGTGTTTCAATAACCTTTCCTCAGAGTTCAAATGTCACCAGGCGGCGAGATCCGCACCGTCCCACACAGACAAAATGGAAAGGAAAACAAGTAGCTGAAGTATTGCTTCTCACAGGGCAGACTCATAACTCCTATGAAAGCAGAGAGATTACAGCCCCGTATCTGTTCGGCGGCAGAAGGTGCGCATTAATCTGGGCCGAGGGTCCCCGGGAGAACGAGGGGGGGAGCCGGAGGAACACGTCCTCATGCGGAAGGGAGAACGGGGCGAGTCTGACTCTGCTTCACGGGGAATTCTTTTAACGTGAGCAGACAAAGATGTAAGGCTGCTGTTATCCCGTAGTAAAGAGGATTATTAGCAGTTCCTCAGCACTCTGGAACTCTAGCTGCGTGCTGGAAAAGTGAGACAGATAGTGCTTATGCCGTTTTTTTTAATTATCTCTAGTTTTTATGCCTGATGGGAATAGGATTCGAATAAGCCAGACTCGAACCTGACCGCTTAAGCGCGCGTGCGCCATACCAAGTTGACTTGATAAACTTCCTCACTTCAAAAAAACGTAATCATTAAAATGTACGCTTGTTTAGATAAACTAAATGAGCCACCCTTAAAATTCAACACCTAAAATTAAACTTCATCCCAAGTCACGTCCACGCGAGAGTTATGACTTAGCGTGCTGACCTTTCCCGTACGGAGAAACCGAAACAGATGTAGATACATTAAATCCACACTGTAAATAAGAACCAGCGTGTTTGTGTTCCATCCGAGCAGATACCTTTGTCCATACAAATGATGTAATCCTCCAAATGGGAAGCAGACATGGAGGAGGTGATTGATTTCAGCATAACACCGGCAGTACCAGGTGCTTTCAGAGACAATTACAGGCCTCTCTATGCAGCAGTAATAGGCCAGCACTTTAGCGTCATTAAAGCAATGTGTAGCACTGCATTATCCTTTAACCCCATCACTGACCACTCTCCTTCACAGCCCCGGAGTTCAAACCACACACTCCATCACCTCAGGACCCTGGGACAGGGCCGCACGAGGAGGAGGGGAGCTGCACCGAATGCAATCTCAGGCCCAGGAGGAGCTCGGCGCAGACAGACAGCATGGGAAAGACTCAGAGCAGACTGCTCCATTAGCACCGCTGCTGGACAAACACACATCGCACTAGTCCTAAAGCTTTTCAAGACAAAAGCATACAACACTGCTTTAAATCAAGCGTACAGTGAACAGCACCGTGCAGTGCGTTTGGTGTTATTCTGCAGCTGTAATTATGACTGACGTTAAGAAATCCAATATATGCGTTTTACAGAAAAAGAAAAAAATATATGTAAGTAGTCGAAAATGCATATTATAATTAAATGAATTTTGTAAAAATATGGGATGTGTTTTTTACTGAATTTTTATTTCACACTCGCACTGAATAAAAGTGTCAAATGTCCAAAATAGAAAAAATAGCATTTTACAAGCGTGTTATTTTGTATGTATATTTAAATGATTAATAATGACTAATTAAATTAATAATATTGTTAGAAATAACTTTGGAAAAATAGTCCCTGTCAGATGTAAAAGAGTGACAATAAGAGCAATTTGTCACAATATTCTAATAAACAACTTGTGATTTAATTTCCAGCTTTTACAGCATTAAAATTCCTCATTTATATATATATATATATATATATATATATATATATATATATATATATATATATATATATATATATATATAGTATAATATAATATAGACATATGTCTGTGTGTGTGTGTGTGTGTGTGTGTGTGTCTGTGTGTGTGAAATTGTACACTCTGGCTCGATTTGCTGCATGCAAGGTGTTTTATGTTTTCATTTCAGATGAGCTGTCAACACCTTGACATTTTTAAATTAGCTTACTTTTTCTAGTAATTATTGGGCCCATTCACTTGATCACTAAAGGGTGACATTAAAGTTTCAGGGCGAATTATTCACCAATGTTACAAGCAGTAATTGTTTCCTGTGTGATTTTGTACCTTCAAGCACTGTATCACTCCTGCCATTAAGTATACAAGCACTTATTGACTATGATTTGATTTTCCCCCAGAGGAAGAAAAGAGCAGAAAGAAATGTCTGCCTATAAATACAATTGATACATTTATTATAATATGTCTGACAAGCATGCTTATTTTAGATCTGCTCAAATAACAGAAAACCATTTCAAATAAAATTTTCCTCACATGCTCAATATGAGCTCACTATTGCTTACAGTATGCACAAACGCACAGTGACTTTAAAACATCAAATTTGTTAGTAAAAAAAAAACAAAACGAGAAGAAAATAAGCTCTCATGCTCTATACCTAAACCTGTGCATGACTTTCGTAAAATGCATTTACAACTGTCATTTCTGAACGATCCTTCTAGTAAATTATTTTGGGGGCATCCTGTGTTTCACACATGCATTACAACATTTCAATAAAATGTTGCCATTTGATACATTCAACTTTTTACCATTGCAAAAAGTCGAGTTAGTCACTTTATAGTATTCTAGAATTTGTTGCAAATGTTTCTATATTTTTAATAGGATTATTCTGATGGTATAAGATCAAGATGGATTTCTTTAATGGTTCTTTGCAACATACTTACGTTCAACAAAGATCCCTCTAATTTCTCCCTAAATAGAGTCCTTTAGATCAGAGTGACCGATGTATAAGTAAAGAACATTTCAACTACAGAATAAAAAGTTTTTTTGTTGTTCTCCCGTGACATCAGACCGCAAAAACGTTTTGGGCTTTTATTTTTAAAGTGCAAATAAAATATCTGAAAGTGCTTGCAAATAGCCTGTACGTTATTTCCACATATTAGCCTACTCTCGTAATAAGCGTAACGCATAAAGCAGCTACGCGACTTTTTTTTTTTTTTTTTTTTTTATCTAACTTGACTATTGATTAATTGTTTTGGAGCGCCGAAAAAGTGTTCTAACCTGGCATTAGTGCAGTCGTTGTAGAGGGTCTCGAAGTCTTTTCTGGAGATGAGCTTGCAGCGGTTGACCCCGGGCTGGATGGCCCCCAGTCCGCGCAGGATGCGGACCTGCTCCACGTTACACACCACCGGCGTGATCTCCAGCCGCTTGAGTTTGGTGTAGACGGTGTGCAGACCCCCGACCAAGTGTTTGAGAAACAGGTCAAACGCCTGGGGCAGGCAGATGAGCTCCTGTCCTTCCACCGTGAAAGAGGCCACCTTGGCGCCCCTGAGCTCCACCATCCGACACTCATTATTCTGCGGGGTGTTTTCAACAGGGGACGGGGTAGAATACACGGGCTTGCCGCCCAGTGGGATGCTGCTGGTGTTGGTGCTGATCAGATCCGTGCGGAACAGATTCTGAGTCGCTGACTGAGAAGGAGACGCAGAAGTGGCCGAGGGCGAGGATGATGATGCTGCGGTCGCGGAACATGATGATGATGATGCTGATGATGCTGACGAAGAAGTTGAGATCGGACACGGCTGGACCAGAGACGACGGGGGAATCAGAGCAGCCGGTACGGCCATGGTGTTCTGCACCTATCAAATAAGTTCAGACGGGAAGCAGAGCCGGTATGCAAAAGTAGCGCAAAGAAGAAGAAATCCACCCCGAGTGCGCTCCGCCGACGCGCGAATGGATGTGGAGAGGTGCCGTGCTGAAATTAGGGCTCTGAGAAAGATTGAGAGAGAATGACAGGAAGAAAATGAGCAGAAAAGTGTGCCTCTGCTCTGTGGATGAGTTGTTGTTGTCACAAGGTACAGAGAGGGAGGAGCCACTATCAGCCCTTTGAAACGGAGACACGCACAATCTAATGCGAGCCTGGTGGAACAGCGTGCGGAACGATTCCGGCGTTCACTCACAACCTTTTCGTGAGCTCGGATGAAACCCGCGCTTCTCCTAGGAACGTTCTCCGAAACTCTGCTTTAATACCTGTCAGGACTTCTCTCGCCTATTACCGTTCATTGTTTTAAAGTACGCTCGAAGTTCACACGTTTCGACAATATGCAAATATAAAAGGTAAAACTTTTTTATCATTTATGGAGAATATATCAAGGCAAATTTAGCTGCGTATATAAAGATGCATTGTAAATACGTTTGATGTTGATATAAATAAAAGTGATCGCCAATGCAATTAACAAAATCATAGAATGGAATCAGTGCTATATTTAGAACTTCAGGTGAGTTATTGAAGGGGAGACCGCCGTGAGGTGTAACAACATCAATTTAACCAATCAGAAGTGAGCTACAGGGGTGAAATAACTTCAGATATGAGCAGCGTACTCCCGAGGGGAGGGGAAAAGGCTTTACAGAACGAAATAAAGTGGCCTAGGTAAAGCAACGTTTCGGGTCTGGTATATTTGATTTGCAGACAAGATGGTTCTTACCACTTTCCAGGTGTACTTCTACTGGATCTACAAAAATGCATAAAATATGTCAGTGTAGGCCACATTCACACACTTCCCAAAGTGACTAAGACACACGTTACAGCCCATGCATTTCTTTTTTTCATTATTTTAAATATGTTTTAAAAATGTAAATACACATTTTAAAACGTTAGAATTTTGATTTAAAACTACAAAAGTGTAGGGGAACAAAAATTCAAATGTTTATGTTTTCTATTTGTAACAGATATGTAATATAAAGTTGGTGTTTTAAAATTTAATACAGAGCAACAACAAAAAAGTACAGGTGTTGAAACAAAAAAAAAGTTTTAATATACGCCACCAAGGTATAAAATACTGTTATTCCTCATTTTACACGTATGTATTTCTTAAAAGACCAAATGCATACATGTGTGAAGCGAGACAAAAACAACACAGAGGTGCACAATGTCAGAACTTATCCAAGTAAGTTCAAGTTAGTCTTTTCTGATCTGCTTTAAGATACGCAGAAGGCCATCTCAGAATTGTCATTCAGGCACAGAGGTAGCATGTAGTGTAAAAATCAATACCCGCTTAAAATTCATAGCCAGACAAAGTTGCCCTTTATGTTGCTAACCTTTGCTTAAATATGCATCATATTAAGATTTCATTAAAAACAATGAATGTCATGATAGTTTGCAGACAATTTTTCATGTTAGCATGGGGTTAACTGCAAATGATGGCCATAAAATTCCTCACAAAGAACTGCTAGCAGACATTCGTTTAGAGAAGAATGATGATAAGACAAAAAGGCATCCACAAACGCCACAGGACCTCTATGATGTCTCTGATTCAGAGTCTCTTAACAAGCTGGGTGGGCCTGATGAATCAAGCTCCCATTAGAACAACAGTCTTTCAATAGACAAACAGCAGGATGCACGATGCAGAGGAACTCTCGGTTGTTCGCTGCATTCTAACTTCGAATGTTCAATTAGTTTTATTAGTTAAATTAACAAATGTCTGCAGTCTTTATGTACTGGGTAAATGCAAGAAAAGAACTCCTCGATCTCGCTCGTTAGAAGAAGCCGGGATGAGAGGAACGCTACGTGATAACACAGTTCACCTGAGACAAGTTCAAACCAACAGTAATCAAGAGGTTACGCACAACAAAGAACAGCTTGAAACAGCTGAGAGTGAAGGTTAAACTGTTTTAATTAAGTCCACTTCAAGGTCAACAGCATAGGAACGACACGTCCACCTCAATTAGACAGTTACACTTAATCTTCCTCTACATAAAATAATGTATGTATGTATATATATATCACTAATATACAGAGAGCCCTATAACTAGTCAAGATGTTCCTTTCCTTAAAGAAAAAGTGTACCGATGTGTTCACAACATTGGCATTTACGCTATTAGCACTTGAAAAGGATCCGATCCATCAGGAAGACAAACAGATGACATAAATGCTACCATAAATGCTACCACAAATTAAAACAATCTGACTGTTTGATCGCAATGGATAAAATGCTCAATTATCTTCTGAAGGAGCATAAAGGGTGTTCTTTGTTTCTATTCGCGTACTCTTTTTTGAAAATGACATTTAAATGGTTTCTAAATAGTGCTTGAAGTTAGTCAAGGAGATTTATGCGTTTCTTCCATGTGTTTATATGATATCAGAGGCCCACGATGGTTGCCGGGGGATGACATGACATGGCTAATGAGGAAAGGCCCATCACGAGACCACACACACACACACGAAGGTTTGATGACTAACTCATTCGGTTTTGTTTATGGTATTTGTTACAGCAAACATCAGACACACATGAACCATCAAACAAGCCGAGAACAATCTGGCTACTTTCTTTCCTCATCCTGAACGCACAGGTTAGACTAAAGAACAGAGAGGCAGAGGGTGCACAGAGTTTCCCTCCATCTGTACGAATCACCATAAAGCTAATGGATCAGCGTTTAAAAGTAGAACTACGATACGACTCGCGTATGATCAATGGCACTGTATGTTGTTTGATATAATAATTTATTCAGCCTATAAGGCTTTGATAAAACAATGTTGAAAAGCAATTTAAATGAAATTCATTTAAATGTCAATTCTCATGGTTAGGATTTTTCTATAATTGGCTATTTAATTAAAATAATTTTCATAGTCATTAATACAGCTCGCAACTTGTAGTGCACTGACATGTTTTAATTACATGGTATTAACAAAATTGATATGCTTTAGAAAGCATGGTGAATAAGAAATAATTACACCAATCATACATCATCCCCCTTATGGACATTAAGAGTATTTCAACATAATTGATGAACTTTGAAAAGAGAGATAAATAACTTTAATTGCATAAAATGGGCGTACCTGGTTCAAATAGAAACAGCCGTCATCGCATTGCTACGTATTGGCAGGTACCCTTAAATGCAAATCTTCTTACCTTCTCATCTGATGAATAAACATGACTTCCACGCAGTAAATATTTGGGTACATCTGCAAGTGTTGTATGTCTGTCTTCTGACTCACGTTCATTACTCACGTCGTTCCTTTTTGGGGGAGGATGCAGCTTAAAATGCTGCTCAGACAAACAGAGTGCAGAGTGAGACAAATACTTATTGATTTTGAATATTTGTCTCCTCAAGGTCGCATGCCATTGACCCCGTCCATCCGGAGACGCCCCACACCACACACACTCACTCACACACACACACACACACACACACACACACATGACAGAGGGTAGATGACACAGTAGCCACACACAGTTTCACCCTCAGTTTTACCTTTCTGAAAGCTGGCCCCCAGTATCATCAATACCTATACGTCTTCAAACCTGTGAAACAGAAATAGTTATAAGTAGTATAATAATAATAAATATATCTATTTAAAAAAATGTGTGTATGTATAGTGCAACAGGGCTTCACACAAGTCCCATTCGTTACTGTTAGTTAACGTGGACTAACTAAAAATAAGCAGTATATTTGTTATAATATTTATTCATATTTTTTATTCATATTTTTTGTTTTAGTAATGCAAAGGTAAAATTTTAAATCCCCATTAACAAAGTAAATGCTAGAAATATATTTCATTATAATTCATGTAAATTACTGTAGTTAAAATAATGTTAACAAACAGAACCTTAGCGTAAATATATTACCAGAAGAAATAAAATAACATGCAACAATATATATTTGTATTTATCTATTTCAGTTTCCCCGAAACATTCAATGACTATAGGAGCATCATTCACAAGTTTCTGCACCTATCTATACAACCTAGGTTTTTAAACCCTAGGTCAAAAATGGGTTGCCAGGATGATTTAGGAAAAAAATATATATAAGTATATATATATATATATATATATATATATATATATATATATATATATATATATATATAGTATATATAGGCTATATTTAACACCTTAATTGCGGTTGATGAGGGTGCACTTGAGCTTTTTTTTAGATGGACCTACCAAAAGAAAAAAAACTACCATAGGAAGAGATGCTAGCTTTCCTTTTTATTTGTTCCTTTGAAGAAAAGCATAGTTTGGCTTTTCTCCTACAGGTACACAAAGGACAGGGTTAATACACAGAGACTCCCAATTAGAGCCCCCTCATTTAGTAGATGTCTGAACGAAAACTTTATGACAGGCAGTTGGGGACTGTCATTAAATTAGATGTTGAGAGAATGATAGCACACTTTCTTTGCTTAATGAGAATGGAGTTTCTCCCCAGACTGGAATTTTCTGAGTTCACTGCCGTCGGAATGTTTCACAAAGCGAAACTACGGCTCTCTTTGTTGTGTTCACATTACAGATGAGATCAGAGAGTAAACAGAGACCAAATGTGCTCTAATAAAACTACAGATCTTCTAGCCGGCTCATTTCCATAAAGCAGTTCCTGCACAAATCAGGTATGACCTTCAGAGACATAATTAAAGCAAATATTTTTAGTCCCTGATTGGAATGTTGCATGTCAATACAAACTTCATAACGGAATGCTGATTTTATTGTTTACAGGACTATGGAATCTGCAGTGATAGAAGTCTGTGTACATGCATCTTCCTCCATATGAATACTGGCATAAAAAAGGCGATGAATTCATTTGTTTAAGGGCGTAAAAGTTCTTTACCACAGTTAATCCATTTAATTAACTCAAGTAAAAGATGGATAAAACCCTTTTATCAAAGCTCAACATGTAAGAAATATAATCTGCAGAAATATAATCTCACAGGTTGGCTACAAATTATAACATGCAATAAGAGAGAGAGAGACATTTATGAATATCATCCAAGCTCAATATATATAAAACGTATGTATATATGTCTAACAAAATAACATAAATTAAATTGAATGTTTAGCTTCCTAGCATAAACTTGGAACGCCGTGCTTCGTTATGTGCATTAGAGAGATACGCTGCCATGAAATAATTATCAGATGTCAAGCTGTTCTGATGCTCAGTTCCATTTGTGCGGTTGTTATGATGATGCCATCCTGCCTTACAACTCACTCTCTCTCTCTCTCTCTATCTCTCTCTCTCTGTGTGTGCATCCTGTCTGCAAATATATCTGCAAATCTCAGGATTCGCTTGGAAAGATGCCAGCCGAGTGTCTTGTGAGCTGAGCTGGCAAAACGTCCAACCGTATGTAAAATACTGCCCCTCTGGTGATATCAGTCTTTAAAAGAGAGCTAATTTCATTTTTCAAAAGCAGCCGCTTGATAGCTGCACAATTACTCTGCGCTGCCCCGTCCCCTGTTTAAAGCCGCACAGACTTTTATATCAGGCGAGAGATTTGTGGATATCTAAATTGGAAGGTAAACCTGTATAAACAGTAGTAATTACCGTGCCATTCACAGGGCCTGTTGTGCTCGTTCGGCAACAGCCACAGTGATTAAAATGAATCTCCATCGACTTCTCCATTAAATTGCTGGCAGTGGCGATCCTTTGACCTTTCCCATTGATTGAACATAACAATCACAATTCAATTGTAATGCAAAGAGAACATTTGTTATAATGTACATGAGATGCATGAGCCATTTCCTAGAGGGTTGAGGTAATCAATGAAGTGACTTCAAAAGGAACCTGCACAAAGACTCATTCTAGTCAGAATCTGCACTACACATCGAACCTAACGTCTGTTGCATCACTCAATACATTTGCATCCTATAGAAAAAAGATACTGTGATTCCAAAACCCTTGGTGTCATTTCACGCTAGCTACAATAGCCCAAATACTGACGGGTACGATCCGACGTTCATTTGTTTCGATTTTTGCGACGCTAAGCCTTCCCAGAATTCACTGCATGTGCCACAGAGGTCTAAGAAAATGATTACGGCTGACATTTCGCTGAATTATTTCCCTCTCTTTTTTTTTTGCATTGTTCTCTGTGCATCCACTGATTAGTAACATCTGTATGTGACACTGGTGCGGTTCCAGAAACCCTTCTGCTCGTAAAACGCCATTAAACTTGCTGCGAAACTAGTCTGTGGCTGATTACTTGCACGTAACTCCGCTCCCTCCCTCTGACCAGGAAGGAAAAACTCTGTGAAATACCAGACTTCTAATCAGCATTTAATTCTGATTTTAAGAGCGGTGCTAGATCATGCATTTCAAAAACGAAGAGTAGCTATGTGAATAATGTCCTTAAGGGAATCTGCAGAATTGAGAGATTATAGTTTACACGCACATTAAACAGATTAAACCAGTCAGATCTCAAAAGGCAGTTTATCTAATGGAGAAAATGTAGTATGCTAATTGGGTAAAGTCTGGTGCTGAATTTGCGCACGAGTTCTTCTCACTGCGTGTAGATTTAAGGGTAAAGTTTGATTAAAATTGCAAGGCTAATCAGGGATATAAGCCGCAAAACAGTCCCTGAACGAAAGCGTGCTCGCCACACAAAAAAGTAATTGTCTCAAAAAACTTCTGCGATGACAGATTCAATTCCATTTAGTAAATGTTTAATAAATGTTATACAAACAAGGCTGCCTATCTCACTGTATTCAGAAAACAAAGGGAAACTTTAATTGCTTTAATCATCCCGAGCTTTGACGTTGTTATTGGCTTTAAAAATAGCAGTTAACAGTAACTGTCTTGTAAAGGAAATTGAACCACATTTGCGAAATGATCCCCAATTAAGATATGGCCGTCCAGACCAGCAAAGTTGAACTGGGGTGTTGTGTCTAAGAAAAGCAGTCGATGCCATACAAAGCTATTTAATTAGCTGAAAGGCCCAAAGAAAACAGGCAGCCTAATATGTATCACTTTAATCAAATTTAAAGTGATTGCATCCCTTTTGAAGATTCCAGAGCACGGATATGTTCATTAACAGATATGTGGACGGAATGAGGTAGTTGTTTCTCACAGAAACGACTCTTTAACGTCAGGAAGCTCATCGCGCGGCTGAGCAAGACAGAAGTGTGCGTTTCTGTTCGCTGTCTTTAGTGTTCACTAATGTGTTTCAACACTGAGCAGTGCTACCTTTAATCTGCAATAAAGGGAAATAATGCGTTTCCTGCCTTATTTACCATGCTTACTTAACAAGCGCTGTACAATTAGAATTGTTAATAGATTGAGAAAAACAAAAGGACTTTGAAGGTGGGAAAGTGCTGACATTATTTCACAGGGGAAAAGCACCCCTGAGAAAAAAAAAAAAAAGGTCTGCAGTAAATGTAGTTTCCTGCGTTGTTCTTCAATGAAACGCCGCTCCCTCTCATTAGAAATGCCATGGAAGACATAAATCAAGGACAGTAAAAATTTCATCGCCTCCGTGTTAAATCACGCACTTTGCGCATCGGACAGCAACTGTGTAAACATTGTAATTTCACTTGATTCTCGTTAAATGTATGCACACTTTTTACAATCCATAAACAGATCTGGAATAAAAGTTAATAAATGTCAAAATTTGCATTCGGGGAAAAAAAGCATCTTGCTGCATTTTTGCAAATATCAATCTATGAACCTTTCAACATTTTGTCAGACAAAATGCTAATTGTACCTTTAGGAATTTGGGACACAGTGACAAGAAATGAGATGCCCTGTCCTTTTAGATGTGGAAATCAACTGGGGTAGCATACAGAAAACCTCGCAAAGGCAAAGCAAACACCGCCAGCCACGTTTTCTAGGAGGAATTATCAGTGCATAATGATACATCTCTGTTAGATAAAAAAAAGCTTCTCCCAGTTGGAGAACCCAATAAATTCTTGCACTGGTAAAAATGAATTTTCAATGACTTATTATCTGACATATATCATTGTGACAATTGAACTTTGACATTTATGACCACAAAGTACTACAAATATATTCTGTATAAGCATATCCATTGATTATTTCATTATATATGGCTTGTTAATTTGTATACCATATATTTTTAAAAAGACTATTCAATAGATTTTCGACTATACCCAAGTTTACCAAACCTTTATACAGTATCAGCATGCTTAGGTTTCTTCTTCATCCGCTGTCCCATCATTTCAACGCCGAGGCTAATTTAACAAGGGAGAATTAACAGTGTAAAAAGTGCTTACACAAAGGTTTCCACGTTATTTGCTTGGAATTGATTTTAACACTTAAACAGAATCCTAACTAAGGGCTTATGTGTGCCAGGCCATCTGCATTTCACCGTGGACGCACACACATACATTTTAGACTATGGATATCTATCAGAAATGCCAGCTGAAGCTGGCAATGTGTTTCCAAACAAAGCATAATTTGTTTATTTTTTCCCAACAAACATGTTCTACAGCGTCCTTATGAGCGATTAGCAATGTTGTTCTTCAAAGGTCCTTAAGAGGAGTTTGATGCAGTTCTTGCCCGTCCTCCCATTAATCCAAGCTCAGTTAAGAGTCTGCCATCTGGACGTGTGTTCCTAGCGATAAATATGATTTAGAGTTGATTCAGACATGTTTTCCGCATCGAGTGTGTGTGGATTTCAGAATTAAATGGCACAAACAAATGTGGAGTAGGGAGCAAATTAATATCTCTCATTTTAGAGCTCCATAACAAAGCCGCACCCTTAATTACAGCCTGTAATCATTTCCTGAAACACAAATATCAAGGAATTCAATTACCATCATAGAGCTCTTACACAAATAAACCGATCTTAGAAATACAAAATATCTCCTGACGCACATTCAGATGATTCAGAACGTCCTGCAGGTAATTCTGAAGCAACACTAGATGCTTGGTTGTCTCTCGACTGACTCTGGGATCGGGTTGTTTGTGCAATCAACACAGTTTTGCCAAATATTAAGTGTATGTGCGAATATCAGATAATGTCGGATATAATTACCTTCCTTTTGAGCTTCAGTTGTTTCTCAGCTGTGCCAAGCAACAGTGACCTCTACAGGGACTGAAGATGGAAAACCCAGATACACTTTTGACTTCCTGCAGTAACCTCTTTAAAGAGAGGGGGAAAAACTGAAAGCAGTATTCATGGTAAATTAAATTACAAATCAAACAGAGATTAATAATAATTAATAATAATGTTTTAGAAGTATTTTTGATGGATAGTTTATGTTAACTAATGGAAGCTCACTGGTTACAATCAAAACATTCGTTTACACAGACAGTACTGGGGAAAATGGTTTAGAAACTATTTTTACATTTTTCAAAGAAACAAGCAATTAAACATTAAACTGTTAAATAGCAAAACTACTTTATTAATCATTACTTATAGTAGGTATAAGTAATTATTTTTGGTATTATAAAAATACCAAAAATACAAATTATGTGAACATTCATGTGGCATACTTCAGCACTTAATATTTAATAATATTTTAAATCTTTATATTTAAATATATATTTTTATATAAAATAAAATACTAATAATTAATTCTGTAATATGTTAAGATTCTTTTCATAATATTCCTTAAAAAAGAATATATAAATGAATATTATAAATTTAGTTTGCAATGTTTAAATAAAACTTTTTTTTTATTGTATCATCTAGTAAGCACAACTTTTTATTCAAAATGATATTGGAATCGGTAACGGTCAATTCTTCCGTTGTTATGCAAAACAGCAGAAGAATTGTAAACAAAAGAAAGGAAAAACAAACAAAGACGACTTCATTTGTCCAGCACTGCGGGAGAAATCTCCCTGAAGACGGAGTCTTGGCCACATCCAGGTGTAATGGCAGCAAACTCAGAAAGTGTTGCCAAGACGTTTCTCCCTCGCTTCTAAACTTTAGCACAGGAGGACAAAGTGTCTTTCACAGAGAGAGGGGGCAGAAAAGAAAGGGTGCCAAACACCACAAGGCAGAGCCAAGCGCTGTATCAAGCAGGAGGAATGACTGATGGAAAGATAAGGGACAAACCAAAGAGAGCAGACCAAACAGGAAAAGCAAGCAAGCAGCAAATGGAGGGGTGTAGCCCGGGCCGACAAAGAGCGCATGGTGGACGCTCACGTTGCATGTATCTGCTTTTGTTTAGAGCAGACAAGAAAGCAGATCTCTGCAAACTTCCCGCTTTCCCGTGCAACCCGAATAACGGTTAACCAGCATAACAAGTAACCTATTTAAGATTAAACCGAGAGTGCGGACATGTTCTATGCTGATTTTTTTCCAAAAAGACGCACAAGCCATGTTGTGCCCTATCCCCCACTGCTGCCGAGTTTTCTTTTATGCATTCACGTTCAGTTCGGCAGCATCAAATCCTCCAGAGAGCCAGCATTGTCCTCCTCCGAGTCCCCTGGGTTTCCCATCACATAGCTGCATCTCTCACGCACACAATATAACACCCAGAAGATCCAGCCGCAAACGGGCTCCTTTTAAACGCTCGCACGCAATTTGAGGAAGATTAATTAAAATGCTATTAAAGCCACTGCTGATTGTGTTGATTCTCAAAGACTTTGCAAATTATTCCACTTTTACTGCGGCCTTAAACAAACGGATTCAATAGCCTTTCACTGATTTCACCCTCTGAATAATAAACATCTGTTATGTCATTATGCGCAGAAATAAAAGGGACACATACTTTCCCCGGCGATGTGGAAAGAACGTTTTGCACCAACAGGAGATCTGCGACTGCGGTGTTACAAATATATGAGCGCCGGGGTTTCGTATCGACGTGGTTTAAGCGCTTTCAAAGGCCGGGGTCTGCTCTAGTGGACTTGAATGTGTAGTCTGTGGTGCATAAAGTGAAACATAAGGCCTAGCAATGACGCTTTGTCTAATAGGATACCGAGCCCGGGGCATTAGGGAAAAAAACGGGCACTGTGGATATGAAAAAAGGACATAAATGGATGATTTAAAGAGATTAAATTAGCCTCCGTTTTAAAACATCTTCTATATTTGTCTCTGACAGTGTTGGGGAAGCTGTACGTCGAAACTGAAACTACTGTAAAGTTACACTTTTTCTTATTTCTTATTTTTGTTGGTTATTGTGGTGAGAGCTCATTTTGGAATTGCTGGCTGCGAATATAAATGCGTTGAGCTCTAAGTAACCATTTCAAACATTTATCTTTGCCTTCAAATGCAATGATGCTTTCTGAAACAAAGATAGTAAACATATCAAGTGTCCTATATGTGTATCCCTACCAAAATATTCAATTTACAGTTTTATCAATTGAAAATGTGTTCAACAACAGCAACAAAACCTGTAGTTGCTACTTAGAACATTTGATACATAATTAATTTGTGACCATTTATGAAACAATAACTGAGAAAACCAAAAATCTTCCTTTCCCCCTCTTTTATATTAACAGTATATAAAAATATCAATCTTGAACACGTGTGTGTATATATATATATATATATATATATATATATATATATATATATATATATATATATATATATATATATAGTTTAGTTTATTATTTGATTCGATTACATTAATCAGACTTTTAAAATTAAGGGGGAACATTTTAGGATAAACCGATTACCTAGAATGACTGAATTAAAACTTTTTTTTTAAACTATATGCCAAAGAATCATTTAGGATATACACCAGAATCAATCTGACTTGCAATGCTATGAGAATTGGACTAAGGTCTGTTTAAGCAGGAATGTTAGATTATTCATTTCGGACATACAGAGTAGACATTAAGTAAAAACAGCCTCAAAACAGTCCCCTCATAAGACTTTACAAGTGTGTTTTGTGTGATTAGCATTAATCATTAATATATTAAACATTTCTTTGTTTTTGGTAATTCAAAGACCAGTCTAAAACATGTATGGGTGAAACCAGCTCCGTTGTTTCATTATCCGCATCCTCGCATATCACTTTGCGGTATATTTAGCCAGTTGCTCGATGCGAATACGCTCACAAGTCTGGTTACCCCTACAAAACTCTCCCTGAGGACTGGAAACTCTAAGTTCAGTCTCATTTCCCACTCGGCGCTCAGCAGCGGCGAGTCCTCGGCTCTCTGATCTTCTCTAGACAAAATGAGACACAGCAGCTCGAACAGAGGGAGCCTGGCGTACGCTATTCCCTGCGCTACTTGAATAGATAATGCTTCTCTTTACTTTCTTTATTCCTTCAAAAAAAAATGCATCAGAGGCCAAATATTAATTCTCCCTGTCACCCAGCAAAAGCAAGGGGAGCGCGACGCACTCGGCATACCAGCCTGTGTTTTAGCATGATTAAGGCACACATAAAGGCCTTTCGCGAGCTGCTTTGAACCTTGCCATTCAATTCTTTTAGTTTTTTGTGCATATTCAAACTTATTCCCCCGCACAGCTGGAAGCTGATCCTGAAAGACAACGTTAATGAAACATATAACAGGTAAAGACAATGGGATTAGTGGCATCCGAGAGCGAAGCACCTCCATCCGGGCTGGCAGGTCCGCTCTTCCCTCTTCCCTGCGCCCATGAATCTCCTTTTAAAAAATGCCAATAGCTGTGATTGCTTAAAGCTCGATCCTTCGGCTCCATAAAGATGCGCGTGGAAAGAATCACATCAAGGAATGACATTGACAGAGGAACTGCTGACTCGCATCAGTGTTTGTCTTTTGATGTGAGAGATCAAATCGATGTACACACTCTCGTCGAACGGCATGCTGGGAGGGGGGGGAGATGGGGATTAGCATTTCGCATCCCCGAGAGTCGAAGGTGCCTGCTTGCCTTAAATCATTAGTGTTTATGTCCTATCGCGCAAAATAATCAGGAGTTTTCTTGTGGGGAGCTGGAAGGAGAGTTCTCCTGAGCTGACTGAAAGATCCCCTTCGCTTCCTCAATTATTAAGTGGCTACATGGGAAATAGGGAAACATTAGCAGGTGTGTAAAAATTTTAAAAGATTAAGTGCTTCAAAAGAGTCACCCAGGGGAGAAAACAGGAACGTGAAACTGCTTTGGCAGTAGGCAGGCAGTGAAACAAACGCTAGAGCAGAAAATGGTTATAGGAGATACACTGCCAAGAGTTAAGTGCATTTCTGAAGTTAAAGCAGTATAAATAGAGAGATATGAGAAGGGTCCAAATGAAGAGTGGTTAGAAGAAGAAAACAAAATTCAAAACCTACAATGCACTTCAAATACGCATTGTCCTCAAAGAATGGCCAATATCACCCACTTATTCCCAAAACTCAGTCTCAGTTATGCACTGCTCGTGGGTTTACAAAAATTCAGAACAAAGTTCTAAAGAAAATATCTTATCGTTTATAAAAGCATTTGTACATCAACTGTAGTACATTTAATTACATTTCATGACTTACCTACAAAATACGTTTATGTATTTGCAGAGAAATGTGTTCTGCCTTTATTAAACTGATGTTACTCAAAATGGTTAATCTGCGAAATCAGCATTCCTACAGCTAGCTAAAACTAAAACCATAAAAATAATTGGTGTTACTTGAAATGAAGTGAATCTTAGATAAAATTAAATATTAAATATATTTCAGCTAGTTGCCAAAATGTTCCATTTTAATTTAACTATATGTACTGAACAACAACTAAAACTGAAATAAAAATAATGAAAAACAAAACTAAAGTACAATTAAATTACTAACGTATAATTATGTTTTTTTGTTAGTTAAAAGTTCATAATGAATTCATTGCAATTCTTAAATATTTATTTGTTAATAATAAGAAGTTTAATACTAATACCATTAAAATAATGACCATTTAACTTTGTGGTTGTGTTTCTCGCATAATAAAATAATGTGCTCAATAAAACAGTAAAATGCGGCAAATTCTTTGGCAAATATCTGTGTAATAAATGTGATAATGTACAGTTATTACACTAAATAACAACCTCAGCAGTGTTGATTTATCCTGGTTTGATTTATTTTGCAATAATGATGCAAAATAAATACTGTATATAAATAAATCGCTCTCACGCCCCTAAATGTACCGTGTACCCATCTCTCAGGTGAAGTACTTATCCTTGGTTATAGTGCAATCCTACGGCAGCTAATGAAAGTATCAGAGTGTGACAGAACAAAGTTGTTAAGAGTTGTGCAGGAATGATTTTGCGGTTAGAGTATCGCGCTTTTCTACACAATTTGAATGCAGAGGGCTTGCTTGCAACTCTACGCTAATGATCAAAGTTGAGAGGGGAAAAATCTCTTGAGTGCAAGTTATGAGGATGAGACGAGCAGAGGAAAATGCTTTGCTATCCAGCTTTGAACACTTTTACACTTTCCAATAAGCTTTGTTTTTTAATTGGCTGAAATTAATCTTAGGGATGTAGATGCCTGATTTGCATTCATTAAAACTCAACCAAAGAAGTCATGCTTAATTCCAATCAAATTTGCTTAATTATGCATGGCGAAAGAATCCCAAATGAGCTGAGGATTTTTTGTTAGCTTTCCTTTTTTTCCTATAGCAAATAAAAAGCTTTTTTCTTTTTGTTTCCTATAGCAAATAAAACGTAATGAAGCTGTCTCTTTGTGTTCTGCTGAATGTTGAGGAGCTGGGCTGCGGCACCTTGAGTCTTTGTTGAAAAACAATATTATGGCTAAAGTAATTATAGGAATCTGCATTTTTCATTGTTAATTGTGGATGTCAGCATCATTAATTTTAATTTACAGCGGGCAATAAAATTAAGAATACTTTGTGCTGATGTTTTAAATCATGCCAGCGAAGGCGATGCATTATGCAACTTAAATTTCAAGAAGATATTGATTAGGGCAGATAGCCTTTTCTATGAATCTTAAACAGGCAGATGCAAGATAAAGCCTGAGGTATCACTTTCGCTCGCTGTCACTGCACCGGACGAGAGAAAGGACATCCATATTCCCTGTGATGCTACTTTGGCAGTGAAAAATAAGTGATGGGAATGAAATGTGGAATAAATATACAGGAGAAATAAAAAGCGATGCGGAGCTTATACTATATTCAGCCACTTGGAAGACTATTCACATTGTCAAAGGCACTGTTGCAATATGCCAAGTGAATTTTTTGCACTATTAAAGTAAGTTATCGACTGATATAAGTAATAAAAATGGAAATACGTAGGTGTGTGGAGCCAAAGCAGAACACACGTCATATCTTAAAATATTTCAATCAGTGCTTTATTTGTTTCAAGCCAGGTTTCCTTTCATATGTTCTGTGATCTACGTTTCTTGAGCTGCAAAATATGTGCGACTGGCAGCGTAACAAGAGCACTTTAGGTTGTCTCTATTGTGCAGGACAACACAATGTGCTTGCACCAACACCATTTGATTAATAGCCTCTTTTCTTCTTTGGTGTACAGGATATATCCAGCTGCAAGAAGCTTTGGAGCATTGTACTTGGAAAACAAAGGAAGAATAAAATTGATCTTTCTGGAAACAGAAATCAATGAATAGTTATTTCCTGTTTCATGCATGTTATTTAGACAGTCACCGAGTTGCAAGAATTCCCCTTTCTGCTTTAAGAATAGCAAGGACATGACGGAAAAGTGTAGAGGGACGTTTTTAGTGTAATTACGCTTCAAGGCATTTAATGCAAAAATGAAAAAATAAATTAGCTTCTGAATTATTGGTCATTTTGACAAAATGGTAAAAACAGGCTACTACTTTTAAAAGGAGTTCACCATGTAAACCCTCATGTTACTTCAAACCTGTATGACTTGCATTCTTTTTTTTAATGGAATAATATTTAAGAATTAGCAAGGACTTGACTGTTTTTTGTGAATATACTTCAATACATTGTAACTTCGATAGGCCAAAGAGGGCCAAAATAAAGGTGAATCAAAATAAAAATTTTAAAGAAATAGTTCCCCCCAAAATGTTAGATTTTTCTCATTTATGCACCTCGCTCCAAACCTATATGACCTATATGATTTCTGTGGAAAACAATAAAAGATTAGGTCGATGAAGGTGTTGATGAAAGTATGACTAAGTATTCCCGGTTGTTCATTGGTTGTAAATGTAAAGCATAGGTATATATTTAATGTTTTGAGTCTAGTTATGATTCAAGACATTGCAACTTTAACGCCAAGATTTTTAAAAAATAGCTCAGCCAAAAACATAAAAAATAAAACATCACTTTTCTCATGTTACTCCAAATTTGTATGACCTATTTTCTTCTGTGAAAAACAAAAGAAGATATTTTTAAAAAAGGTTCCAATGGAAAATGTTTCAAAAAAACAACAACCCTGGATTCTGTTTACTTTCAAATAAAAAGATTTTCCAAATAATGACTGTTTTGGTTTTTGGTTGAACTGTCCCTTTAAGGAAGCAAGATATCATATTGTCAGATTATAATTTTTTTTGTCCTGTATGGAAATAAAAACATTACTGCCAAGGAATAAAAAAGACATCACAGCCAAGCACGGTTATAATTGCCATGTTTGTGGTCCCTGGTTAGATTTATGTCTAGAAAGATTTGCCTGTGCCTGTTCTGCATAAAGGACTATTATTTCTTGGGGGTGATTGTGTTGCTATCACAAAAGCTTCTCTGCTCGATTGTTCTGTTTCGAAGTTGGAGGGCTGCCCGTGGCCTTTTTTTTTTATTACTCAGGCAACTCCAACTATCAGCTCCATTTTCCTCTTCCTGCTTTTTTCCTGTCAGACACTGAGACAAGTCACTCCGATGTAACAATGAGGGTGATTTCATTTGACTTATCACACACACTAACAGCTAAACCAGCTGCCCGGACTTTGATCCAATGCACTTCCTGCAGTGGACTTCCTAAAACAGGCGGTAAACAGCCTGAAAATATGCTGTCATTACTTCAGAGCAGCGAAAACATTTCAAATTGATTATTTTACCTGTTGCCTGAGGTCCCCCCGGACCTGAAAGAAAGCAGGCCTGGCTTAGTAGTGCTCCGGCCCCCGAGTTTCCCCAATGCAAATCTTGAGACAATGCTGTTAATTCGGTCATGTGATCGCTGAATGCCGCAGGGGCATAGCGACAGGAAACCATACGGACCTGTAGCGTTGGCATTCTTCTGAAAAAAAAAAAAAAAGTAAAAATTGCCCCTGCGGTTTGGGAAATGCCCTTTTATTCATACCACTGTCCTTCGTTCTCCCGAAGGTTAACACGGAGCCATTACTTCCATTGTATTGCGAACGAGAGAAAATAAGTCACACGTGCTCTTAAGGGATTTTCCCTTTCTCCATTAAGCATTCTTTTTCACGAGGGGCTAAATCATTGACATCGCTTTAGGCTTTCTGGTCAACACGGTTGAATACAAAAGACTGGAGATTAATTCAGCAATCTGTGACATCATTGTGTGAATAATTCATTCTGAAGGCCAGATAAGAAATGATCTGTGTGGAAATTAATAGCGCTTATTTAATAACATTCTCCCACGGATTCTCGGCGCTACATGACGGCGCTGGAGTCGCGGAGAGCGGGTTCAAAAATCAAGGCGGATGATTCATTCGCACTCCTCTGGTAGTTGAGTTTGATGGATCATTCTTAAAAGCGTCGTCGCTAATCTTCAGCTCCTCTTTTTTAGGTTATTCACAGATCAGTGAGTTTTCTGGCTAATCCGGGTTTTGATGCTCCCCTGTCTGTGTACATGGTATTCATCATATCTTGACAAGAGGAGTCCTTCAGACAACAAATAACCTTCAGTAAGGGGACGTGAGCAGTAGATGTGCAGTTATTTTGGATATGTATCACAGAGGGGTAAGAACACAGCGGGAGATGAATGGTGTCCTTGTTGGCAGTGGGAATGGACCCCTTTCCGGCTCCTCAGAATAATCATTCTGAACCCTAGCCATGCCTTCGACAACTTAATCAGACAGCCTACTACCTGTAAAGTGGCTGGGCTGATTTGATTGCCATTTTTATTGGATCCCCCGCCCATAAATCAAAGCAATGGGGACGGTTCTACAGACATGACCACTCGTCATTCGCTAGTAGCCTTGGAAACATTGTTGCAGGAGTTGTGCGACTGTCAGTGGGGGTAAATCAGACTTTGGAAATTTTGCCCCTTCTCCAGAAGAGCGTTATGGTTAGAGTAAATCATCTTGAAAATTGATGTCACTTTGCCAAAGTGGTTCACCTATCCCTCGATGGAGCTCTGTCATCCCGTGTCAATGTCAGCACTTTCATCTTACTTTCTAAAAAGTGCCTTTTCCACATGATGGGTGACTAAGGAATCGCTAAACTGCAGTGGGAAACTTTTCTCAAACAAACAGTTTTGGAACAGTACATGCTTAGAGCCTCTCAAGATTTATCCTTAAATAGAACAGCGCACCCAAAAACTAATATTTTTGTCTGTAGTCATTAATCACATCACACCAAACACAGAAGCAGAAATTTTGAGAATGCGCGCACATCTCTGTTTTATATGTCCATGTTGTAAATATAAAAAAAAAAAAAAAAAATAATAATTTAATTTAATTTATTTAACTAAATAGCACACATTATCCAGTGTCCAAAATTATTTCAAAAACAATAATAATATCTGCAGTTTGTTTATGAAAGACGCTGGTATATAACGGTCTAAGAACCTGGTATAAAAGTCAAGTCACATAAAAATATTATTTTAAAAAGTAATTTGATGGAGAAAAAAAAAAATTATGAAAAGTAATAAAATATCAAGGGATGTGGGATTGAGATGTCCCTTCCAGTTGTGTGTCAAAAGTGAGAGGGCTAATGATATGCTAAGGATTGAAAATTACCATCTCGGATATGTCTAAACCAGTAAACTGGTAAACAAGCCTCCTGTTAGGAACAGGGATGATTTGAATCAACAAGGGTGAACAGATATGGATACTCCCTGCATTAGTGTTAATAGGAATAGATTATGGAGGGATTTGGCGATGTGACCTTCAGTGTACTAATTGAAATAGTATTCAGAGTCAGCAGTGGAGTAATCAAGTTAAACACAGAATCATAAATCATCATGAGAAGCGCTGTCACAACTAAGCCATTAGCCCCTGTTTTTCATCCACACACCCTCATGGAAATATCTGCCACGCTGCTCCGTAGGTTAATAGGAACAGAAATGGCATTTAAAGTCTATTTGGATCAAATGTACTGCGCGCCTGAAAGTAGAACTTCGCTAATTTACAGGTAATGTGAATTGATGTGGTTATGGTAGGGGATACTTGAGCCTACAGTGGAGTTAGACTTGGGACTGCTCGGATCTGTTCTTCATGTGGACCTTGACATGCAGGATTCAACAGGTCTGCATTAAAATTATTTAAATTATATATATATATATAATTATTTCAAACGATTTACATTTTACTTGCAAATGACAAAAGAAAATGGTTTGTTTACATTTAAATATTAAGCTAAAATCTCAGGAGGTAGTTTAAACGAACAAGTCAAAGGGTTTGGCTTACCAAAAAATTATAATAATAATAATAATAATAATTCATTAAAAATATATATCTGCAAATCTGGCTGAATAAAGTGTGGCATTCAGCATTTGTGGTCACTTGTGTCTTCTGTGATGCATATAGCAGCACTCCGTGACACTGGGTGGTTTGTCAAAGTTCCTAACATCTTTATTGATATCAACAAGTACTCTCCTAGCAAATAGCTTTTTAATTGTTGCGAAATGAGTGAATTAGATACTAAACAGTCGGTTAGCGTCAATGAAACGTCTTTCACAGAAGAGTGACCACCAAACTTGTCAGAACGCTGATAAGAGGCTGAACTGGAATGCTTACATGGCATTAATCAAATAGCTACGTCTAATTAAACGGGTTTAAAACGCGGCTTTTTCTAAATGTTGCTCAGGTATTGCAATAATTTTTGATCACCCAAGCCTGGAAGACAAATAATTAGAACTGCCACACCATTCTGATGAGTGATGTCAGCGTCTCGGAGTGACCTTCCCACTGCTAATTAATTTTCATCCCGAGAAAAAAAAGACCCTGTTGTTGCACATTATTAATTGAGTTCATGAAAAGATGCGGCTGATTAATTTTTGTTGATAATACTTGTCATTCCAGGGAGCGTTGGTGATCATTTTATGGCTTTTTGTTTTAGCGCTCCTCAAAGTTGGTCCGACTCATCTGCGGTGCCATTAATTCACTCCAAAGCTGGAATTGCAGGACAAAATACATTTAGAGTTAATTACGAATGAGCTGCTTTGCTTCTGAAGTGTATTTACCAGAAAAAAGCTACGAGTTGCGGTTTAATATCAGCCAAGTCATATCAGAATAACCGTCATGCAGCATATGCAAAATCACCGTTTGCATATACTTAAGTTATATTTTTGGGAAACTCTAAAGAACACCTAGGTACTTTCTTTACGTCGGCTGTGAGGAAAAGTTAGTGAACCCTTTGGATTTCTGCTGAACTGACTGGATTGTTTGACTCCAATTACCCCCGTTTCAAGCTGTCAATATCACAGAGCTTTATATCTATTGCACTTTCATATCTATCCATCATAGATCTTCTTTTCCTGACATTGCTCACTAGCTAACATTGTTCTGTCAATGATCCTGATTGTTTAAATCGCTTCTTTAATAAAAGTATGGCGGTTACTTTTATCATCTCACTGGTGCACCGGTTTGCTCCGGAGATACGAGCGCCACAGTAAATTGGATCGTGTCATGACCCTATCCCACGCCCCTTTTCTCTCGCTCATTTCCTGTTAAGTCTAAATCAATATGCGAGGCATAAAAAGCTTCCCAAAATAAATAAAAAATAAGATCAACTTTAGTTATTACTTAAAAAAAAAAAGATCATCTCGCACTTCAAAAGCCATACACAGAAAAATCCAGAGAATTCCATATAGGTTACAAACTTTCTTTCACAGCTGCGCGGTGTCGTTGTAAGCGTCTCCTAATGTTGCAGGCAGTCAATGGCACTCACAGAAATATTAGAGTTCTCAGGAGGCCTTTCTCAACATAAAATGAGTCCCCAGCTCAGAAGGGCTGCTATTCTTTGATAAGGTATTGCTGCAGAATGCTGTAAAGAAAACCATTATGAATTGATAATGCTGGGCACAGACTTGTTAATAGAAAAAAAAAAGTCATTTATCTGAAACGTCTCACAATCGTCTGTGAAATGCAAGATGTCATTGAGCTGGTGAAAATGTGTCTCTTAATGAATATTCTGACAATTTCCAAGCATTGTCCTTGACGGCCTAAATGTATGTGAATAGCGCAGCGTGTCATGGTTGTAAAATGACATTAATAGAACTGTAATTATACAGCAGCACTGTTATATTTCACTGCTGTATGTTATTATGCTTGGCATAATAAAATAATACTTGAGGACTAATAAACAGAATTCTGTGTGCAATTTCTTTAGCGACATACAGTTTACAGTGAACAACGCTGGCCTTAGCCTGCAGTCTTAAAAGTGCTCAAAATATGATGATTTAAACTGGATAAATATTCTTTAATTAAGTCTCATGTGAATTGATAACACCTCAGTTGGAGGGAAACATAGACTTTATGGCTTTACAATATTAATCCGCTGGTTTGTGGTTTACCTTAATTGTCATTCCCAGAGAAACTTAAAACACAACAGCACATATACAGAATAGTTTATACTTGTTTTGAGAGTGGAGAAAAAAAATAGCAACACTTTACAATAAGGTTTCATTAGTTAATGTTAGTTAATGTACTAACTTGAACTAATAATGAACAATACATTCATTACGGTGTTTAGTCGTCTTTGTTAATGTTATCTAATGAAAATAGTTGTTAACTGTGAGTTCATGTTAATTCGAAATGCATTAACCAATGTTAACTTTCGATTTTAATAATGCAATAGTTGAAATTAACATTAACCAAGATTAATAAATGCTGTAGAAATAGCTATAGTTCATTCTCAACTAGTGTTTACTAATGACGCTTATTGAAAAGTGTTACCAGCAACAGTTTTATTTATTTATTTAAACACTTTTGTCCTTTGATCATGAAGTTTAATCTTTCTTTTTCTCAGAAAGCATATATAAACATTTAAAAACCTCAGATCTCATAGTCAGTCTGTCTGTCATATATATATATATTCCTGAAACTACAATACACTGAAACAAATGAATGCATGTTATTTACAAAACTTTAGTATAGAAGTTCAAAGTAATTTAAAGTTATATAACACACACACACACACAACAGGCACACTCTAAACAGTCAAGACTTTGAAATGCTAAAGAGCTGAATAAAAGAATAAAAGTATTGGCGTGAAATCCAAGAGTCTAAACAGAGGGGATATCAGGGGATTAATGACTGATTGCCATTCATCTCTTAACCTGAAGGAGATGGGCTGCTTGAATCCTCCTTCTCTGGAGGTGAGCATATGGACAGTGCATCTGTTTTTGTGTGGAGCTGAGTGATTCTGCGTCGAGTGTAAAACTGGGATTCTGTCCAACTCAAGAGTAAGGTGTCCCCACCTGATAAATGGTGTATGCTTTCCAGATTGCATGTTTGACCATTTAAACTTAATTAATCGCTAGTGTTCAAAGACAATGTTTCATGTTGTTGGAGGCTTAAAAAGTGTTGTTTGTTTTCAAGTTTGGGAACACTAAAAAAAACTGCTTGCAACACTGCGCACCACTTCAAGCCTGCTTCAAGTTTGGGCAGCCATGCTGTAGTTAACACGAGCAAGTGTTTGTCTTTGGAAACATTAACCAAACATTGAAAGCCATTCAGAAAGAGAGAGACCGGTTTCATTTGTCTCTTCAAACACAAATCCCTAAATAAACCATGAGCATCCCCCAAAACAATATAGCTTTCAGCACCACCCACTGGTAGGAAACGTCCCATATAAATACTTTAGCCAACAGAAATGATATTCTCGCAAGACTCTGACCCTCTGTCATTTCAAACCGCCTTTCACCCCTCACTCACCCCATCAGAGAGCATTCAATCATCTGTAATTGTGATCACACATCACCCTTACAAAACAACTGCTGCAAATGCAATCTATAACTGGACCCGAACAGGGAATGGAAATCCCATTCCTGGGAGCTCTAAAACAAACAATGTGTTAGTCCTATCAGTAACCTCTATCCTGAGAGGACAAGGTTAACATCGACACTCTGTGAATTGGTGCACCCAAAATAACAATCGCACCGAACAACACAATCAAAGCGCTCCCGCGTTCCCTCATTGTTTAATTTTCTGGTTTTTATCTGAGATATCTCCCAGCGTGCTCTTATCTTTGACCCTCAGCTTGTAGCTTTGTGGCAGCTTCCCTTTTAGATGGCTGATGACCTTGGGAGGGATGTCATTAAACCCTGACCCATTTGATGATCCCCTCATGTGGAATACATATGCCAAACGGGAGCCGCTTTCACGCAGCAGGGGTGACGTGAAATACTTACAAAAATATGACTTGACACACTTTATCAAATGGGGAAAGATGAAGACAAAACAGCTGCTGCTGCTGTCGTAAGCAATCTGGCCGTGATTGAATAAAAGTGTCAAGAAAAGGGCCGCTTGATGGTCTTTTGTTCTCTCCCATCCAGGTTGATGTTAGTTTGAGCTGTCAGGGGGGAATCACAGCTGTGTGATTTATCAATACTCCAGTGACCTTGTAGCCGGCGGAGGATGAGAGCACAGCGCCCCCCGTTTGAAATCTTGCTGAATGCCCAGAAACGATCCACATTTTGGGTCTGCGTGCCAAGTGGTGCTTCAGCCGCCAAAAGAAGGGAGTTTGCTTGCACTGTGGATTTCTTTGAGAGTTGCACAAAAAAAAAAAACAACACTAAACAAAAAGGCTCAGTGAACAACAATTTTTGCAAAGGATTAATATTCTACATTCATTTATAAATACGCAGGTGTCCATTTATAATGCATTCACGATAATTGCAAAAAGAGTGTATAAACAAATTAAAGAAAGAGGGCAAAACTGTTGTACTTTCAATTTTACTTGTCTTTGTTTACACTAATGAGAAGAAAACAACACTTAATGTTGTAAAGTACACATTTAATTAGTTATTTTAATTCTGCTAAGTCTGCTTGCCTATTAGATTTCAATTACTTATATTTATATACTTATATTTATAAACTTTACTGCTTTATTTCTATCTATATTCTAAAAGTTTGAGTAATTGGGGACAAATCTATTAGTTAAAATATTCACACTATACAGATGAAGCGTCTAATAACAAAGCGTCTTTAACATTAAAACGACATCGACATTTCAGCATTTATCTTGATCACGTCTCTCAAAACCGAAAAATGTCACCTAATTTAACCTGATCGCTATGTTTTTAAACTTGTTTAAAACAAAGTAGCAGAAACGTTTACACAAATGTGTCTTCATTGTTTAGTTGTTTTTTTTTCCAAAAGACAAGCATTGTTATGATGAACCAGATGTTATACCAGCATTGCACATTCATTACATCCATAAACCCATCTGTGGAATAGATTTTATGCAAATTTTTCAAGGGATCTGCATAAATAAAGTCCTAATTAATACCTCAGAAGAAACCTCTGTACTGTTTGATACTAAAGTGTTCTTAATTATGAAGGGAAAGGTAAGATGCCCCCAGGTAAAACTCAACAAATGGATAGCGATCAAGAAACATGGCGAGTTTTGTACTCCGGACCTTTTGTTCTTCTGACCTGTGATGGAATAATAATTAAAATAATGCAGCCTAATGTATGACCCGCTGTGATCATTTCTCATTGCATGGCTTTTTGATAGATTACTGCTTGTGTTATTTAAGTGGAATACCAGCCTGCATGTTTAAATGGCGTAATGCATATAAGAAGCTTAATATTTTCACAAATAAAAGCTGACACATTAATATAATACATTAAATAATACATATAAATGACATTATTTTGCTATGCAATATGAAGACAAACATACATTCTAAGAGTACGTAAGTGTTCAAATGCGTACAGTAAATTCTAAAAGTATGTCATATATATCTGATTACACTTAGAACAATCGCATTGAGACATTTCCCAGGGTAGACTGGAGTCTATTTAAAGCGTTTTTTTGTACCAATCCTTCTAATAAAACCTAATTAATTTCCCCTTTTTTCGCTAGGAATGCACAACATGTTTAACCAGATGCCTTTGGAGCAGTCCATTGATTGGCAGGTCTGTTTTTCACAAGACACTGATGGCTTTAATGGTGAAGGTGCCCCTTTGTTTAGATTTTATTGACTTGAGCCAGAAGAGGCTTAGCTTTATCATAGTATTCCACATCACTTTCGGGGCTTAACCAGCGCGTTTCACATGACAGTAAATAATACTGTTGGTCAAATAATTCATTAGCACAACAATAAAGAGAATAATAATAGGCAAATCTGTGCATGTACTTGAAGCCGAAGAGATGAGTGAAGGGAAGGGAGGGGTAGACAGAGGCTAATAGAGACAGCTTTGTCATGTGATTAGTGGTCGGCTCTGAAGGAATCTGGCCAATGACTAAACAGAAGGAGGTGTGGACAGATCAGCTAATGGCTCGGAATGCGGCGGCTAAGGAAGGACCAGTTACTCTTATATTTCAGCTCATATATATATATATATATATATATATATATATATATATATATATATAGCATTTTACCTAATACAGCCTCTAACTTAGATAATTAACCAGCAGTGAAAGCAGGTTTGTAGATTAATAATCAGATAATCATAAACATTCTGTAATAGAATCTTAAAATTATACAGCTGGCCTCATGTTTTTAGACGATTAGAAGTCATACTTGAAAATAAACATCACAGCATGTTAAAGAGAGAAGCATTTTAAGAAAGACAAGCCAAAATTCAAGCAAAAAAAAAAAAACGATTATGGATACACTACTGTATAGATCTATACCATAGTGTTTATCGACCGATATTTGATTTTCTTTTTAAATTACATGTTTACAAATTAAATTGTACATTGAGCACCTAAAGTCGATTTTTAAAAACACTAATTGTTTTTTTTATATAATCTTTAGCAAACCTCTAAATGAATACGTATTCTTTTTATATTGTGCATTATAATTGTGCGATTCGTTTAAAACTGCATTTTCATTTTTAGTTATAAGTCTTTCCGTTTTGAATTTATGCTAAATTGTTTCAAATTAATATTAGCCGTTAATCAGTTATCACTCATAACATGAATGTAATTATGGACTCAGTAAATGCGTCCTTGAAAAGTTTGTCGGGGTTTAAATAATGCGACAATAGTGTTCAATAATGTCGAAAATGAAGACTGGGCACCTGTGGTTCCTCTGCTAGGACACCTGTGTAAACTTGATCCGACATCTGGGTAAAAGTAATTGCACAAATGTCTGAGAATGTCAGCTCTGCGAAAATCATTTGTTTGCAGATGCCATTTAGCTGAATAAAATATGATTTGGTAATTTAAGTGTGGCTTAAGAGTCTAAATACTTTTTGGGGCCAGTGTAAGCTATTTCAACACCTAACATCTGTTGTGTAGGATATTTTTCCTGCTGCCCCCAAAACTGGCAACTGTTTCCTCCAATCTCACAGATGAATAGAGGCATAATGATCTGAGCCTTGAGTGAATATTACAGCATTATAATCTTATTCGTTTGATGTAGCAATTGGACAGATGTTCTCTTGATTCAACGCTTTTTTGGTTACAAAACGTCCTCCGCGAGGCTTACAAATATTTACCCATGTAGCAGTGTGAAACTCGTTATGCTGGAGTAGATAAGCTTTGTATGTTTGACTAAAGCATTGCTGTGCTGTTCCTTAATTGCTTCAAATATACAAACCGCTCAGAGACGTAAATACATTGTTTTGAAACAAACGAGTTGGCGATAAGCTCGCAAGTTCAGCTTACTGTTTTAACACTAAATTTATGAATAATCTTTTTTTTTTTAAAAACTATGAGTCGGTATCAGTGCGCAAAATGGGATTTCATGAAGATAGAGTAGTTCACCCAGGAAAAAAAATTGGACGAAAACCCGAAAGGCCATACATGATGGATTTGTTTATTACAAAAATGCAGCTTTTTGCTTCACAAGACATTAAATGATGGACTAGAGTCGTGTTGTGGATTACTCTGATGTGTTTATCAGCTGTTCGAACTCTGATTCTGACGGCACCCATTCACTGCAGAGGATCTTTGGTGAACAAGGCATTTAATGCAAAATTTCATCATATATGGCATGACGGTTAGTAAACGTTTAGAAACATTCAGGTTGAGCTATTACTTTATAAGAACAAAAACAGCACGACAAAGGTTTTCTTATATTTAACTAAATATCTATGTGTTCTACTTTCTTACTGTACATAAAGTAACAGATCACCTTTCAGATTATTAGTCACATATCTATATAACTGAGTGCATGACAGAGGAAAATAATGTATATAAAAATAGTGCTTTTTATTTTATGTTTTTTAATCTGTTTTGCACAGAGTTAAAAACTTAGCAATCATTAGTCCATTCTCACATTAACTTACATTAAATTCCTTTAAATTTGGATACACTTGAGTGTTCCCATGTGATTTTGTTCTTTCCAGCATTCAACAAAAAAAGCAGTTTCTGCTATCAGATGAATCCTCTCTCTCTCTCTCTCTCTCTCTCTCTTTCCTAAACAAGGGATGGGTTGTCTAGCAAGGAGAACACCTGTAATACACAGATGAGCGTACCTGAGCCAACCGTCCCAACCGAGTCAATATGCAATTATTTCAACTGAAGATCCACCACTGTCTACATCAAACGCTCCACATTCCTTGGGCAGATTAGCCAAAATTATCTTTTATTATTTTGGCCTGCACGGGAGAATTGAACTCTATCTGGTCCACATTGCGATGAAATTCGAGACAGCTTGAATGGCAGTGGTATGTTTGGAGTTTGGATAATACTTACCTTTTATGAAAGGGCCAACGGCGGCAGGAGATTAATAACTGAACACTGAGTGCCTTTCACTGATGCTATCCCTCTGGTCGTCTTGTAAAAGCCTGTTGAGAGGTTAAATTAAATTGCTGTAATAAATGTTTGGTTTCAGCGACGCTGTATCATTGAAAATCAAACAAACACCGACAGGCTTCTGTGCGATGAGGATCTGAGATGGAAAATGAATAGGCGGCGAGGGGCGGCGGGGGGGGGGCATGTACTGTAGCGAAGTATTATGTACATTTGAAACTGACTTGTTTTCACTTAAACATTAATTAAATTGGAGCTAGAGGAACAATTATATTGATGAATGTTTTTGGAGCTACTGTAATTAAATTAATCCATTTAATTAACAAATTATATTGAACTTTTCCCCAGAGAGCAACATTAGACTTGTGCTCTCTCTTACAAACAAGCAAAAATAATGGTGTGGAAATGATTGCAAAGATCAGAAGGAAATGAAACTGTGTCAAGCAAAATGCACAGACAAAGGCAGACCGATGGAGTGTGCATTGTCATCTGTTGTAACACAATCATGGATGATTGTAACGCACGGGGGAAAACATAATTGGATCAAAACTTTTTCATACCTTAATGGGCTACTCTAGAGAGATCTGGTTCCCTCATTTGCAAATTAAATTTGATAGCATTCTGACAGCACATTGCAGCTCTATATATGTATTTAAATTACTAAATTATTACAGCAACTTACATTATGCTCAAAGAAGCGGTTCAAAGGGCTTAAAAGTCTCACATTTTAATTTATTTTGCACTGTATCAGGTAAAGGAATAACATATAACACTAAAGAATTCGTGGCCTACTGTAATTCAGCAACTACTACTCTACTCAACTACTAATTAATGATAATAATAATAAACCTCAAAGCAGAATGGAATATTGTCCTATTAATAACAGAAGATGTTTTATCCATGTGATAACCATATTCAGAGTTAGAGCCCAGATGACTGGCGACTAAACAATGCCATCTAGAGGCAAAGAGCTGACACTGCAGTGAGATTGGCCTTCTCTGACAAAACAAGTGGCCCACATCAAATTTTTCACATTTCATGCAATAAAGAAAAACTAAGGCGGACAAAGACACGACTGCAGATGTTGTATGCTATATTAATTAGCGTGTAGAAGCGTCAGTGCATACAATAACACAGAGAAAGCGTTTCAACAACATTGTAAGTTACCTCACGGTGTTTTCTCAGAGGAAAGCTGGAGAATGGGCCTCTTTTAGATGTTTATTCTTCTTCGTCGGTCCGGTTCGAACGTCTCAACCGCTTCCGGTAAAAAGGGAAATGGAAAAATTTTATCGTGTGATAGTAATAATGTCTGTTTTAATAATCTTAAGAGAGCGTTCGTGATAACCATTTTCGTAGAATCTTATAAAACTAAAATCGACGTAGCAGACGCAAGACGTTGAATAAAGTAATTATGGAAAGGGCATTTGATCATCTTCAGCTTTTTTATATTTCATATTTATTTTGGAGTGCGCTATAATTGGTGTTTATTACGAAAAAAAAAAAAAAAAAAGGTTACGTCACCGACTATTTCGAAACAGGTCAGTCTTTTGTTTAAAAAAAGGCGCACGTGATTTACGCTGCAAGGATACGCCAAGGTTGCCATCTCCTTCTTTAGTAACAGACTTCATTTTATTTGGGAAAAATAGGCAGCACAGTAACTGATTGTTATGAACTTGAAAATATTGTACAATGTCTTAAAAATAATAACAATTGCTCATAACACGAACAGTGTTTAGACCTGCAGTATCTTCTTCGGTGTTTGGGGAAGCAGGTGGTCTTGAATGTTTATTCAGATGTTACTTTGTCCAAGCTTAATATCATATTCTCTCTCTTTTAGGTTTTGTTGTGTTGCAAACTAGCCTTTTCTCACAATTTCAAACCTCACAAGACTTATTTGGAACAATTGCTTTATTTAATGAAAATTGGTGTAAATATAATATATGTTCTCTGTTGAATATGATGGGTAACCATGGTGACATTTTCATTTTTTTCATCGAGTTTAATGACTCTTCTTATTAACCTTTTTGCAAAAGTATATAAATGTATTATTGTTATTATTACATTTTGTAAAATAAAATTCATGTTGAATTTCTATAATTCAAATTTAACTACTGCTATGCCATATAACCTATGTTTCTCTTGTTTGCAACTGTGTATTTTGATATTTTTTACTTTTGCTTGTACATGTTTTGATTTTCAATAATTAAAAAAAATATATATGATCCTTGTGTATTACTTTCTATATATCTTAAAACCAGTAGTGTTTTCATATTATTTATTCTTCTCATGTAAATTGTTTGCTGGTTGCCATGTTTGCTGATGGAAATTCAGTTCATGGCTCACGTGTAGATACGGTATCCACCAGCAGAGGCTGGTTCAGCCAAACCTGGACCTCTTGACATTACCCAGCTGCTTGTGTGGCGCTACATGATGACATATTTTTGTAGGCCGATCCTAAAGTTAGCATCACCTTTGTTCCCTCGAGAAAACACACACACATACGCACAAACAACACACACACACACACACAAACACGATAGCATTTTTTCATTGGCTTTTTGATTATTGCAAAAAATCTAATCTGTGACCAGCAGAATTTTGCATGTTTTGTTTATACATTCACCAAGAATAGACAAACTAAAGCAATGACTCCGACATGATCATCATTAGTTTTTTAGTCTTGATTTAGCAGACAGTTTTCAAACTTTGGGTTAAAATAGTTTGAAAGAATTTGATTTAAACGCAGTAAGGCTATAAAAGTGGTAAAGATGATGATTTTAATGCCCTTTTTTCTTTTCTTTTTGCTTTTTTTTTATCAAAATGTGGTATATTTACAGAAACGCAGTAATTCAGTAAACACTGACTTTAGGACGAATGAAACCAGAATTGCTTAAATGAAGCACAGCTTCACACCATATTATCCTCCAGGAAGAGACATTATTTAGATGGAAAAGTAACAGCAAAGGTGGAAAACAACAACAGCGAGTCTAAGAACGAGTCTATGTCTGGTTTTAGTACCACAAAAAAGATTTTGAATAGTCTGTGGGAAACCCCAAAATAATTTTCACATGATTGCTTTACTTATTACTTTCAAATTATCGTAATTTTGTTTTAACAGCTTCTTAATTAATGTTTTTCTACAGCTAGGCTTGGTGAACTTGAAAGATCAAAGATCCACGGAGTGATAGACTTTTTACAGAAACTGGGATAAACTTACGCGAATTTTAATTTGTCTTAGGGTTTTTAACAGAAATGCCTACTCACTCCCAAATCCTAATCTGATAGAAGCTGATTCAAATTATTATTACTATTATTTTATGTCCAAACAGTCCCTCGGTATAACTGTGTCGACAGAATTCAATGGTGGCTAAATGTGACTGTTATTGTTGCATTTGGTGAGCCTACATTATATTACCAGGGAAAAGTGGATGATGCCAGCCAGCTTTTCAGCCTTATTTTTTATGATTCACATTTGCTGTTCAAACAAACTGAACAACATGCGAGTCTGGGACCAGAGAAAGAGACTAAGCTATGATTGATATAAGTTGTGTTGACAGTGTTTATGCATAATCATACAAATCTCCTCATCAAAAGCCTAAGATTGACTCTCACCCCTTTTAGTCATTAACGTGCAACCTGTTCTGAGCGTGACTGCAAAAGACTGATGACTTTGATACTTTGGAAAAAATCTTGTAAAAAAAACAGCTTTGGAGGGGTTTTTTTAGCTATTCCACAGTGTATTAACAAATGTTTTTGTTTTTCAGTAATGTTTCTCTCGTGTGTATATATATACATAACTGCTGTTAAATCCTTATGTCAAATATGATTACAATGATGTCTGTCTTGGTGGTGCTCGGCTCTTTGCTTGCAACAGTTTGTACTCGCCTAATCTACCTTTCCCTTTTTTTTTTTAATCGTGAAGACGCCCAAAATATAAAAAAACCCCAAAGGTAATTCAGATGCATTCCTCTTTCTGTTCTTTCTGTCTGTGTGCTAGTTCACATGTCACATAAACACAAATGCTCACATGGATTAAGTAGTTCTTTTCAGTGCCATCGAGCATTAAATATTGTCTTAAAAAGCTTTTTGGTAAGCCACCCGTAATTCCACTGACAATGTGGGCTTCCTGACACACCACACCCTTTAAAACTAAAACTTTACACTTGACATTATAACCTGCTTTTCTTAAAATATCACTGAATATTAATGCAACTGGTGTTCAATGCAAACCTTCTGAGAAAACATAAAAAATAAACGTACTGAATTTGAATTTCGGGATAAAATATGTTTTCTTGTGCACGAACGTGTTTATTGTAGAGCTTGAGAGAATCTGACCACTTAATGCAAATACTTTCAAAATACCTTATAGCTCACACTGTATATATATATGTGTCATGAATGTTGTGTTAAAATACAATCCATTTGCATAATGCATGGCATGATTTTAACCTGAAAATGATAAACAAGAAGAATTCACAATTCATCTGTGGTAAATAGTTGTGAGTTTATTAGTTAATGTACAGTAGATACTCACCCACATGCTTGGCATTTTCTAAAGACTGGCATTCAATTGTCTGCATATTCTGAGTTTTTAATGACATGCGACATGAATTACTTGCATTCATATGCTGATGTCCGTGTGCCAACATCAACAGATGCTCCCTGGCTGCTATGATCCTTAAATTCTCTAATGAGCAACAGAAAATACTCGCCTTTGATGCGCATTCAATACATAACTAGATTTAGTGGATCTTGATTTAACAGTTGGCGGTGTGGCGTTGTGGCATAGGCACTGGCTAAACAAAATGTTTGCGCATGTATGCAAAAAGACATCATGACAAGCACATCAACGAAATGAATTGAAAAATCTGTATTTTAGCAGTATTTTAAAGAAAAAAAGAAAAAAAAAAGTGTGCTGTCTATAAACCAGCATACACCTACAGCATTTGAACTGTTTTAGTCAACACACTAAAAGTCATTGGGGTCCAAAACAACACTGGACTCCACTGATAAATATATAAAAATATATAATATATAAAAATTTTAAATATCTTAAATGTTCCACAGATGAAATTAAGTCATGCGGGTTTTTGAATGAGATGAGGATGACTAAATGATGTAAGAATTTTTTTTTTTTTTTTTTTGGTGAACTATGCATACTGTTAGAATATTTTACACTGTAATATTATCTGATTAATGCTGCAAATGTAAATCAATGGTGTTTTTCAGAAAAAACAGGTCTATCTTCACAAAGAGAAACATTAGAGGTCCGTCACATTGTTCCAGTTGTCTGGCCCCAAAGCAAATCACTAAACCTGTCCGACATGTGTCTTTGTTTTCCTAATATACCTATGTTTGGTTTTCAAATACTTCTGTAAAGCAGGACAATGCAGGTTCGCATACAAATGATGGGAACGGCCTTTATTTCGACATCACAATTCATTTGTCATGCTAACACATACTGTATGTTTCATTTATTGTGATATTGGTTTCCTTTCATAATAAAGTGAAAACTTCACACACATATTTACTAATCAGCAACATTTTGACGGGGTTTCATACAGCCAGGCAAACAAGCCTGTTTGACTTCCTGTAACTGTAAGTTTTTCATTTTTATTTAATTATTTTTTTAAACATTTTTACAGCATAGCATTTAAATGATTTAAATGATCATTAAGTGACATCAAATTTGTCCACGAATCAGCTTACCAAGACATTGCAATTGATCGTTTATGATCGTGTGCTATTTTAATCAAAACATTCCTGATATTTGTCCCTGGCAGCAACTTTGCCTACTTCAACACTTCTCCTAGCATGTTGGCATAGAACACGCAATCCACACAGGCAGCTGCAGTGCAGTCAAGCAGTTTTGCATACCAGCACATATGGCCCAAGGGGGAGAGAGAGAGAGAGAGAGAGAGAGAGAGAGAGAGAGAGAGAGAGAGAGAGAGAGAGAGAGAGAGAGAGAGAGAGAGAGAGAGAGAGAGAGAGAGAGAGAGAGAGAGAGAGAGAGAGAGAGAGAGAGAGAGAGAGAGAGAGAGAGAGAGAGAGGCATAAATGGGAATTAACCCATTCCATGGAATTCCATACTGTATTCACTTGAATGAAGGATCTCTTCAGTCAAATACAACAGAATAGTTTTACTCTTGTGGCTCGTCTGGTATGATTACTTTCAAGCATTGTTGGTTAAAAAACAGATGATAAGACCATTACATTGCTATTTCAGATATAGTGATTTTTAGTCTTTTATAGGCTAAATCGCTATGAAAACTAATAGTTCTATTATATTAAATATTTATTAATATAAGATTTAGATGTAATTATAGATAGATAGACAGACAGACAGACAGACAGATAGATAGATAGATAGATAGATAGATAGATAGATAGACAGACAGACAGACAGACAGAGAGATAGATAGATAGATAGATAGATAGATAGATAGATAGATAGATAGATAGATAGATAGATAGATAGATAGATGTGCACGTGTGACAGTGTTACCTAATATAATTTTACAGCAGTAAGTCATTTTTAACAGTTTTTTTAACCGTATCCCACCTTTTAGGCCTACTAATAATGATAATAATAATTATTATTTGATTATAATTATTTATTTCGTGTTTTGTATTATACAAAATCTTTTTTCGTCACTGCTGCTGGAGTTTTGCGACCGTTTAGGTTACATCTGTGGTTTCCTAAGTATATTTCACGCTGATTAATATTTTAATAGCTAAAACGTGTTATATCTGAATAGTGATTCAACGGCATATACATCACTAAAACATGTGACACCAAAAACATCTGAATTTGTATGGTAAAGTTCTGGCATTTACGACAGCCAGTTTTAATAATAGGCTATAAATCTTTTTTTTATTTATTAAAGTGCATTCCCATGCTTGTTAGTTTTTTTTTCTTTGGAAGACTATTGCATCTCCTGCAAACCTGTTTGGGTGAATTATTAAATGTATGATGACAAAGCCCCGCCCCATTTTGAGGCATTGAAACGAGGCAGTTGCGTAATTTGTCTTGTCAAACGCGTAAAGCGCTTGACATCTCGGTCTGGCTGTCGTGTCGTTCTCATTTGCGGCATATTGAATGACGTGATCTCCAGCTTATTTCAGCAGAGGACATGCGGTTATGGGCAACGCTTTGTTGAGCGGGATCCACGGCTAGAATAAAACACCTCTAAGAACTGAACGAGGCATTGAGAGAGGACGATTACAGTGGATTTAATGACACTCCATCAAAGCATCACATTCTGGTAGAGTCTATCTGTAATCGCATGTTACATTGGTAAACAGTGCTGTGTGGCAAGCTTTCCTAAATGCCTGTGTTGTTTGCGCTTTTGATCTAAAGCGTAACATAATCGCTGAACAGCTTCTGTTTTATCGTACTGTTTTCTAATGGTACGCTATACTGTATGTAGGAAGCATGCTGGATGAATTGTGCCGAACTCTGCACTGACCTTAATCTGAAAACTCCATAACAGCAGAGCAGCTGTAGGCTCTAAATTCAGATGGAGTATTTCCTAGTTTATGGATGGCAGAGAGAGGGAGAGAGAGAGAGAGGGAGAGAGGGAGCTTGTATGGGGGTTCCTCCTTCTGTGTAAGGTAGCAACAAGCCTGTGTATTTAGAGATGTACTTGGAAATGGATGAAATGATTAAGTTTGAGCTGATCTTTGAGTTTAAAAGTGTGTTTAAACATGTGAACACACTGGACCGAAAAAAGTCAGTCAGGTTGAAGATGCATTCTTCTAAAATTCTCAGTCATTTCTGCATTGTTCACTACAAAGCTTAAAAGGTTTGTGCCAGAGCGTTATATATAATAAAGAAAGAAAGCTATACATTAACTTTGCCATGTCAGTGACAGTTGCTTGGCTGGATGTATGCAGTGTTTTAAGCCAATCAGCTGAGAGCTAAATACCACGTGACTAATGACTGTAGAGTATCATGCTGATGGCACCATAAGAACACACACAGTACCAGAACCTTTCACTATGCAAGTGAATACTGAGCTGAGTCGCGTATACAGACCAACAAAGAATCAGACAATGGTAAAACTACAACATAACGAAATATTTGCGTTGAATATAGCAAGATTACAGATACGGTATTTGGCTAAAAGGCACATGCTAACCACATTTTTGCTATGTTTTCAGGGATTGTTGTTGGATGTTGCCGAACAAACTTGTATGTTTTTGTGCTGAATGAAAACCCATTTTTTCTGTTCCTCAGATCAAAAGAGACATGGATGGATACCTGCCGCCTCAGTTTCACACATTGTCAGACCATAAGAAGTTTTGTCAAGACAATTCCCTCACGATGGACCAAGGCACGCCATACAGCATAAACATGAATGTTTTTTTACCGGATGTCACCTACCTACGGACCGGCATGTGTAGACCCGTGAGGTCCGGGGCGCCACAGATAAAGACAGAACCTCTGCATTCGTCTTTCAACTATTCTAGTTGCCACGGCTCGGTTGCGCCCACCATTACGCACCCAGAATACACAAACCTCTACAGCCCAGCTGCGGAAACGGGTAGCAATGTTTACGTCAAGCACGAGCAGCCGTCCCTCGAATTCCCAGACGTTCCACTTTTTCAGCTGTTAAATTCGGAGCTCGAGCCCAATGGTGGCCATCCTTGCACAGATCCCCACAATGCCACATGCCCTCCGATGCCGACGTATAACGGCATTCACACACACCCCGGCCAGATTGCAGAACGACCGCATTGTAATATGAGCAACAGTGGATATTCGCTACCTACCCAGTTTGGTCAGCATTCTCAGAAGAGAGCGGCCTATCTACCACCCTCCCCTCCAAACTCAGAACCCGGCAGCCCAGACAGGAGGAAAGAACTCATACAGAACTTGTCGCCACCTCCGTCCTATGCCGCTAGCATGGCATCTAAAATGGCAGGTCTCAGCCCTGGACCGGCGCTTTCTGTCCAAACGCAAGCAGTACCTGCCCAGTACAACCGCAGAAACAATCCGGATCTCGACAAAAGGAGAATACATCACTGCGATGTACCAGGTGAGATCGAATTTAGCATCTAGACACTTTAGTTTGTGACTATAGCATACACTTTATTTCAAATAACATTCGAGGCCTTTGAAAGAAGCTGCGGCTTTTTACACATAGACTGTATGACGCAGCTCAGGCTTAAATGGTTATTCAGGCGATTTAATGTTGTTGAATAGATACTGTGGACTGACATGACTAAACTTCGGGCAATTACCGGTCTCTAGGTTGGACTTTGACTGACTAAGAGGCTTAGGACACAATGGCAAAACCTTTTGACATTGTGTATGAGGCTGCTGGACAAGTCGGAGCTGGCCAGAATGTTAGTTCAAAGGGTAGTTCACCCCAAAATGGAAATTTCCTCGCCCTTGTGATGTTCCAAGCTTACATGACCTTATTCTTTCTGTAGAACTTCTTTTGACTTTGATATGGACAGAAACACTTTTTCCCAAACTATCGGCATTTGTGTTTGTCAGAGACATGCAGTCATGCTGATTTTGAACTAAATGAGCTAGAAGAAATTAAGTCACATTCTTTCTAAGTTTCTATAATAGATAAGAGCTTAAAAGTTATGGTATGTATTAACATTTATTGTATTCTTATACATCAGGATGTAAGAAGGTCTACACCAAGTCCTCACATTTGAAGGCCCATTTACGTACTCACACGGGTAAGACATTTATTAAACAGTATCACACAAAAATGTGAGCTTTTGACACAATTGTCGGTGGGGTACTGCTGTCGCGCAATATTTGTGTGAAAACGTTTCATTAAAAGATACGTTAGTAATAAATGCGTAGATTTAAAATAACTTTTTACACGGAATCTACAAACAGGCCCAGTCGTATTATATAATTAACCAATATGCTAATTAACACAACCAAAAAAATATCTTTACAGACTGAAGTTATTTCAGTCACTGATATGGTGAACAATTTATCATTTGATTCATTAAAAGGACTGGTTCATAAGGATCACTGTGTTCCATTTATTTGATTCACTAAAAAGAACCAGATTTGAAATGTGTTTGTGAACCAGACTACACCTCTTATTGCGTGCAGCCTATGAGTGTGGCTCCATAGAAAGACCTTTTATTGCCATTATCATGCAGTACACAGCGTTTTATCTCATCAAATTGTGGTGGTGTTCTCCCCTCAACCTGTATTGGCCTGTGTTTTGTTGCAGGCGAAAAGCCATACAAGTGCTCGTGGGAGGGGTGCGACTGGCGATTTGCCCGCTCTGACGAGCTAACGCGCCACTTCAGGAAGCACACGGGGGCCAAACCTTTCCAGTGCGCCGTATGTAGCCGTTGCTTCTCCCGATCGGACCACCTGGCCCTCCACATGAAAAGACACCAGAACTAGAGCCGCCCGCTCTCGTTGTTCTGACGGTGCCGCGGGAGGGCTATCAGGACCTCTGTTGATGATACTAATTAGGATTTGGGTGTGTTGGTTAATCTTGGGTTTTGGCAGTTCATCAGGTACAACAGGACCAAACCCTGCCGTCGGTACGGCTCCTGTGGTCACAAAACCAGCTAATTGATGAGAACTTGGCTCATTTGCCAGATGGGACATTCTTTTTGACATTTTTGTTTGTTTCTTTGTTTGTCTGCATACTTTGAGGTATGACGTAACTACTTTTAATGTGCCTTTTTTACCTTGTAGAATGGAGATGCCATGTAAAATGTACAACGTTCAAGAACTCGTGGGCAGTTTTAATCTTCTTTAAAGCAATATTCCTGATTTAATACAAGTTAAGACTAATCCACTGATCGCATAATGTTGATCATCATCCATCTTGTGGCAACGTGGTTGAAAAATTTTAAATGTTAACGTTTACAAGATTGGCTCCATTGACTTCCGTCGTAACCTAGATTTTGGAAGTTGATATGAATTACGGTAATCAACATTATGCCACATGTTCTGTCAACTGAGCTTAACTTTTACTGAACCCAGAATATTCTTGTAAATGACTACTCATACTTGTATCACAAGGTAAATCATAAAATGCGCTGCAGTTTTGGTTGCAGAACCAAACTGCAGAACAGTCATGAGAATGTGAGCTACAAACGCTGAGTCACAATGAATTAATGTCTCTTAAAAGCAGCACTTGATAAGAAACAGCTTCAGAAATTTGTGTGGGAGCCACCGGTTAATTAGAAAATTAAATGTAGCTTCAGAACACCAAAGAGTTGGACAAAGTCCAAACTATGATATGTTTTGAGGGGATTTGCTTCATGTAGGCAAAATGTTTGAAAGAGCACAATCTGAAGATTGATTGAACTCCTTTATGTTAATTTCTGTGTTTTACTGAAATGCAATAAGTGGTACAAATCGATTACATATCGATTACTTCCATAGTTGTTTATTTTCCTTACTATGCATTTGGTTGGGATAAGCGATAGCTTTAAATGTACATATAACGTGTATTTATTTTGCACAGATTATTTTTTTTTAATTTCTATTTTATAAAACGTAACTCGGCGCTTACATGAAATGTGCAATGGGTTGCTGGGAAGTGGTTTTCGAAATCTTTGTTCAAACTAATAGTGCTCTAAATGGCCGCATTATGTGGAACAATGTGGCAGCTGATTGTTTACATTAGTTGGTTTGGCTTATGGTGTGTGTTACATCTGTATGTGTGGCCCCATAAAACCTCTTATTTTCCATTACAGTGATAAAAATGTTTTCCGCCTTATTTTTCAGAGATTGCAAATGCGTAACAGAAGGGACTCGTTACACATGACAAGCCGTTGTTGGTCCTGAGATGGAAGTAAAATAGATCGGGGGACATATGGAGTTTGTTTTTATCCGAGGTAATGTAATACGAGGATCCGCGATGTTTGTATCTTTTAGAGAAGGAGAGGAAGAACGTATTCGTAAGAACTAGAAGTTCTACATTTGGTGACCAAAAGCGAAAGAGAAAAACTCTAATTGCTGTAATTAAAGGTTCAAACTGCTTAAGTGTAAAATGTTAAACACACCCATTAATCACTCTAATTTGCAGCACTTAGATGAGTACAGTTAATGTCAAATGCATACATCATTACTGTTATTACACATAATATGGAGGCAGGTCTTTAAAGTCTTAGTCTGTCAGGTTAAACTGGAGTGTCCAGTCAACCTGGATCACATGTGATTAGGTGAATAAATGGAGGTGTGGTTACAGTTGCTAATACGAGCTGTCAGATTTGAGTTAAAAGTTGATGATATTGAGCGGTAACACCCAATTAAATTGATACTATAATTATCTCGCCTGTATACAAATCACTGAGTAAGAGCAGAATGAAAATAACCTGACATTTTCACAATGCATTCTTTTCATCACCAGGGTGTATATTATTTTCTGAATTAGTTCTTACATAAGAGAACAATTCTGAACATTGAACAGCAAATCACTTCATTCGTATTCGCTTAATACAGGTTTAGTACTATATGCCACACAGGAAGAAAAACTTTACTGCTAAATTTCTTCAAAAGAAGCATTCTCTCTGGGATTGTGTATGGAGTTGTCACAAGAAGTAAGATGAAATGGTGGAGGATTTTTAGTATTAATCAAGTATAGGTACCATTTGAAATTTATGGCGCAAGTTTTATTTGTCTGGCCTCTTTTTAGCAGAGGTTAGCGTGTTAGCCGCATGCTAATTTAGCACGTGTCACACAGCGCCTCAAAATAAAAACTCGCTGGACAAACAGAGTGATGCTCTGTTCGGACAGATGATTATTTATTAGTAATTTTCAGCTAGTTAATTTAAGATTCGGCGTTATATAATACTTGTTAAACATGCCCGGCTGCTTTGTCTCTGAGGAAGATTGTTATCGTGAAGTCGATGCCTTCATGTTTCTTTGAAAAGCCCTGTGTCAATAGGGAACTCATTTATTTTCTTTCATGGAAAGGAACAATAGTTTAATTCACTATTTGACCTGACATTTAGATGATCTTTGCAGATGAGAGTATGGATCAAACAGTAGCTCTGCTGTGATCCTCTTTAGTGAATGCCATTTACTGAAAGAACTTATAGGACCACTGTGATGTTGCTCGTACCCTTAAGGGAAAACTACTGAGTTATCACACTGAAAGCAATATCAGTGGAAATGTTTCGTACAAATAAAAAAAGAGACATTCGGTATGTTTTTCATCTGACTCGGAAAGTTTTGTTTTGCACATCTTTTTTGTTTATAGTTATAAAAAGGCCCCGAATGAATAAATTTTCGAACAAATTAAAATGTTTTTACAATTATGCTCACCATTTGAACAAATTTACAGTAATACTGTAAAATTACTACAGTTTCAAAAAATACCTCTTTTGTAAAGCATTTTATTTCTATGATGGCAAAGCTGAATTTCTAGCAGTCATTACTTTAGTCTTCAGTCTCGTTAATTATTTGGTGTTTAAGAATAATTTCTTTACATCATCAATGCTGAAAACAGTTGTGCTGCTTATAACCTTTTTGTAATAACCATAATATATTTTTGCTTCGGGATTCTTAGAATAGAAAGTTTAAAAGAACACTATTTTGTATATATTTTTTAATTGTAACACTATAAATGTCTTTGCTGTCATTTTTTGATCAATTTAATATGCGTGCTGAATGCTGAAAGGGATTCACTTTTTATAAAAATACAATAAAAATAATTTAACAAAAACTAATAATAGTGTGTAATTTCGATAGAGCTGTCATAATGTCAGTTATTATTTAATGCGGTAGCATTTATTAGCTTGTTATAGGAACCAGAGTAATGTCATCTTACTCAAATCCAAAATTGTATTAAAACCCATTCAAAATTCTCATGAGAATCAAAGGGGCTAAAATACTTAAGTAAATGTAAATACATGCGTTTATGCCGATATGTTCCATACAAAATGCAAGTTTATTAACTTCCATGCCTCCGATTAGATTATCAAACAAGTATAATGTGTAACCTCAATTTCAATTCACAGCTCAATCTTCTGGAAAAAAACGAAAACAAAAAAAAAGAAAATACAGAGAATAGCAAAAAGCACAGAATATTTAGACAACTTCTGAAGAAACAAAATAAAGCTGAAACACTTTCAACCTCTGAAACGATTCGGACGTGACAACTTCCAGCAGGATCCAATGGGAAGGGAAACCCTTTGAAGTGTAGCAGGGTAAAATATCACAACTTTACAGTAAAACCAAAAAGGTCTGGGAGGGGGAGCTCTGAATATATTTACAATACACACACTATACATAAATACAAGAAAGATAATTACAGAGTATCAGCAAAACAAGAAACAAAGGCCATTGAGTAAATACTTGATTCCAAAGAAAGTAAAGTAAATACATAAACAAAGGCAATATTTTACAGAGACTCGAGAGGGGAAATGCTGTTCACGGAGGAATTATGCCGTACCACCAGTGTCTTAACATTCAGAATATTTCCTGTGACTGCTCGATTTCAATAACTGGGGACGCATGAGAAGTTCACACGATTTTATAAAGTTAGAGGTAAACCAGAGTCCTGTTAATTAAGCAGATGGCAGATGTGTCCTTCCGTAGGTGAGTAATACCATATAAATCTTATGCAGCTTCCATAGGAGACACATAAAGAATGTTCAAGAAACACCAACCGGGATATTTACAGCTTTAAAATGGTTCATAAGGCTCAGTGCATTTCAAAGGAACGGATCTTTGTGTCATGTCTGGGTTATTAAACCAGGGAAACCGTCAAAATCTTAATACTAGGCACTCATCATTATTGCATAACTTTGACCCTGTTTGCCTTTACAAAATTATGCCACAAGAAAACATAAGAATGCCAAAGGGGAGGGAAAGCAATGCAGAATTGAGTAAAACAACCCTTTCTTTTTTAGTTTCGAAAGAAATGAAATCTTGCCGGAGTCTGTACTTGTATATTGGTCGCTCGTGATTCTTAAATACTGTGTTGGAAACGCTCTTTTTACTGGGTTGTTTTTGCTTCATTCACATTAGAGTCAGTATAAAACATCGAAATTGCTAAAAATGAGGCAGCACTGCCCGAATACTGTAATGAGCTGAACATTTGATTTGACTGTTCATAAAAACTGCATGCAACTGCTACCGGTTGGATTTAAACCGGCCCTACATGTGCGTTTACAGGGACACTTCAGCCAAAAATGGAAAGTTCTGTCATCGTTTACTCAACTTCACGTCATTCTAAACCTGACTTTCTTTCCTCTCACACAAAAAAGCACTTGTTTTCGTCCTAAAAATGTCAAAAACAATTCTTCAAAATATCTTCCTTTGTGTTTCTCAGAAAAAAAGTCACACAGGTTTGAAATAGCATGAAGGTGAGTAAACGATGACAGATTTTTTTTTTTTTTTCTTTTTCTTTTTTGGATGAACTATCCCTTTAAGATGACAAGTCTTCGTTTTTCTCAAACGTTGAAGAGTTGGATATTTTTTATTATATTAGCTGAACGAACGTCTCTGAAAAATCTGCATATTACGTATAAAGATAATCCCTTGTATTTTTAAAAAAGCCCTATTTTAATAGGTATTTACAGCCTGTAAAACTGAGCGATATCTTTTCACTTTCACATATATTACAACATCTTTAAAAGTAATTTTTTTTTGTACAGAAAATAGTCATATGCAGATGAAGTGCCTCACATTACAGACACGCTTCAAAATACAGAATATGATGATAAGATACATATGTGATTAATGTCACGTCTATCTTAAAATAATTACTTCCATACTTCATAAAAACAAGGTGCTCATGTTATGTTCAAGCCCATATACAACAGGATACACGCGTGTGTACGCTAATACATAGTGAGGAACATAAAACATGGTGCATCGTAATACTTCAGAATGAACAAACGAACAAACAAACAAACAAACAAACAAACAAACGAACGATGTTAGAAACTGATTGGTCATCTCTAACGGACAAACGGTTACTACAGTAAGTAATGAAGGTTTCTGTTCATACGTTTCCTTTCACAGCATTCGACTTTTGTTGGTGACGAAAAGTCCCTACGCGCCCCAGCAACTGTGACTGATTGTAGATTTAGTCAGCGTGTTTGATCACCCCCGCATGCACAGGCAGACCCAAGTCAATGTAAGTTCTAGTACATCTAATCATCTGAAAGCGGTCACGAGGCTTTCTGTGGCCGCTTGAAAGTGCATATGGATCACAGGGACAGAAGACTTCGACAGCTTATTACGGCTCTCCTTTAAAAACGAAAACGAACATCTTAGTGAAAACCTCTACCTTGATGTGAACGGCACAGGGAATTTATCTGGGTACAGTTTGTAAAAGAATCGGCTGTATTCACACAAGTGCGGCATATTGCTTTTCTGAGTGTCTTAATGTAGTGTGTCTATATATATATATATGTATTTCTTTCATTTAAGAAATCTCTCGTAGAATTCTAGAGCGATGAAATGACCGAATTGACAAGACGGACAGACAGAAAGACAGGTAGTTAGGGAGAAATTTCTTAAATAAACATTAGAACAGATTCTAATATCAACAGATATGGCTCAGTAAATATTTGAATCGCTTTCTAACGTCTAACATTAGAACGCATGAAGAAAATGTGGAAAAAGAAGAAGAAGAAGAAAACGCTAAGAGAGTCTTGTTAGGCATCCCTTTGTAATCCAGCTCACTGGCTGCCCTCTACTGGTGACTTTGGAGATTGTTCAATTGCTGTGATGCTAGGACGATGCTAAAATGTATGTGGGTGGAAAATGTGGAAAATTGGTACATTAGTAACACTTCACAAAGTTAACGGTATTAATGCATTAGGTATCGTGACCTAACCATGAACAACACAGCTCTTATTTACTTGGGTTACTATTCATTTCTATACACTGTACACCAAAAGCCTACTCTTAAACATTTCAAGTGTTGACTAACATTACTGTACGATGAACAAAGGTGAATAGTGTAATATATCATAATTAAAGCAGTATACTTATAATTTCCCATTTACTTCGATCAAAAATGCTTGTACATTCTAAAGTTTGGGGTCATGTTTTTGTTTTAATAATTAACACTTTGTTTACAGAAAGGAGGCATTAAATCGAACAGATTAATTCTTAAAAGGTTACAAAATATTTCTATTTCAAATAAATATCTTTATAATTATTAAAGAGTCCTGGAACAAAAGGTATCAAAAAAAATATTAAGCACAACTGTCAACAGAAAAAGTTTCTTTAGGACAAAAAAATATCAGTTGGCTATTGTAAATTCAGCTTTGCCATTATAAGAATACATTTCATTTTATATTAATATGTATATTATACGTAAATATAGGTATTTAAATTAGGCAGTTGTTTAAATTAACAGTTGTTTTGAATCGTAATACTGATTATTAATTTCGATCTAATAAATGCAGCTCAGGTGAATATAAAAAAAGGACATTAACATAAAAAAAGGCAAACTTCTAAATGGCGCTGTACATTGTTAGCTCAGTGTTACCCAACGCATTAACTAAGTGAAGTGTTATCAAAATAATTAGCAAGTGGATACAATGATGTTTGCGAAGACACAAAGTGAAGAACAAAACCAGTGAACAGTTCTGTTGTACTGACCATAACTGACATCAGGCTTCATAGTTCAAAAGCAATCTCACAAAAGGAGAAGAAAACAGAGGACATTCAAGAGATTTCCTCAGCATATTCTAGAAAGTCGTGAAAGTCTACAACCCGAGCTAGAAATCCACTATAAATAGAAGAGGTATCTGAATTATAGAAAACAACGCGGCCAGCTCACTCCTGTGGTGCTCGGAAATAAGTATATTGCTCTTCTGCCTCGAGTTACCAGTCTGAATAGACCCTCATTATCCAGATTTACACATATTTTCCTAATTATGTTTTCAAATTAAGACAAATGTGGAGAGCAGGTTGCAGAAGCCCACATATGCTTTGTCTGTCAATTCAATTCGGATTGAAATCAACAGAAGACTACTACGTGTCCAAATGACCATTTTGTTGCGTAATCTCACTTGCTGGTGTGTTGACCTGTAAATGGAAACCTCGGAAACCTCTGGAATCACTGGCTCAAAGTCTTTATCATTAGAAGATCCCCTTAATCCTTCTCAGATAGTTCTGGCTCTTGATGTTCCTCAAAAAGGTAAATGTTAAAAATAGTGCAAGCACACCATTCACGGTCACGCTCCCCTTTTGAATTTGTCAGAACAACACATAAAGCCTTTCCACGCTGCGTTTCTTTACATTGCAGATGTTGAGTGAGAAGCAGCCACGTCAAAACAGACCACGCGGATGATTCAGAAAGAAAAAAAATTAAAAATCAGAAAACAAACCGTTTGTCCGAGTGAAATAATCCTTTGAACGGACACGAGACAATCAACATCCTGGACTCCGAGTGTTTTTAGGCCTGTAGATGAGGCTCCTCCCTCCCTGAATGGACCCTGTTTAGCTCTGCAAATGTGGGAAAAGCATCGTCCTCCTCCTCCGCTTGCTCTTTTCTCCTCACTCTCAGGGGCAGGGATGGCCGTTTCTGTGTCCAGCCCAGCTGAACACCATTGGGGGAGATCCAGCTCTCCCGTGTGTGCGAGTGAGTGAGTGGGTGGCTTCAAACCAGCATGTGTCTGCGACGGTGCAGAGCCAGATGGTCTGAGCGGGAAAAGCTTCGGTCGCAGTCCCCGCACTTAAAGGGTTTGACCCCTGTGTGTTTACGGTAATGCCGCGTCAACTCGTCCGAGCGGGCGAACTTCCATGTGCAGCCGTCCCAGGTGCACTTGTATGGCTTCTCACCTGGCGGAGATAATGCACCGTACATGAGCAACAAAATAAACACTACTTGTAATTTCGGAAATGTTAAGTGAAAAAGCGAGACTGGTTGAAGGAATGGTTTACCCAAAAAATGATAAACTGGCCATTCGAGATGGTAATGGAAATGTTTCTACATCAGATTTACGTAACTTGATGACCAAAGGATTCTCTGTCGTGGATAGCCTGAGTGTGTCAGCAAATGTTATCTTGGGACGAACAGTTCCTTCAACCAGAAACAATACTTCAAATTGCTAGTGAAACGAGGTATGCGGATTGTATTTGTGTGCTGACAAACCTGTGTGTGTCCTCCGGTGTGCCTTTAAATGGGAGCTCTTGGTATAAACTTTATTACAGCCTGCAAAATCACACCTGTGGATGCGTCTTTTCTTGGAGTCTGGAGATTCTGGGGGCTGCGGCCGTCGAATGCTCTCAATACTGAATGGTGACATGGAACTGAGAGAGAGAGAGAGAGAGAGAGAGAGAGAGATTTAATTACTGTGTAGTATAGAGCATGTTATCATCTGACCTCATTCAGCATCCTAAGAATTTAACTGAGACAGCAAAACATACTTTAGCGAACTGCTGCCACCGTGTGGTAACATGATATAAAACAGTAGTTAAGACCAGTTTTCCTCACAAAGTGGGTTTAAATGTTAATGCTTTTGACATAAATAACATGACATTTAAACACAAATAAGTCACTTATGTTAATCAAGACTGCATATATTTTGATCAAAAATTGTGAATTATTTATACAATTTAAAATTAAGCTAAATCGTCAGAAAGCATAACTACAGCCTTCTGTTCCTTCAGAAATCATTCTGATATGCTGATTTGCTGCAATAAATGCATTATTATTATAAATGTTGAAAGCAGTTGTGTTGCTTAATATTTTTTCTTTCAGGATTCTTTGGCGTGTACAAAGCTTAAGAGAAATCCATTATTTAAAATGGAAAAATACATGTCTTTAGATCAATTGGATGCATATTAAACTATTTGTTAAAAAAAAACAAACACAAACTGGTAGTGTCTGTGTAAAATAACTAAAAAACTCTCTCTCTCTCTCTCTCTCTCTCTCTCTACACATATATATATATGTAGTTGACGTATCTATGTGTCCTATGGTGTGACAGCAAAAAAAAAAAACACAGATAAGCCTGAACACTGAAGATCTCTCATGCCAGACCCACCAACCCTCTCTCATGCTATTTGATATTTATATAACTCTAAGAATGATAGATTTTTCTCATTTAGATGTTTTTTTTTCTGGATTTTTTCTATCACACCATTTTCCAACTATCCATATAGTAGCATATGAGAGAAAGGTAAAATAAATGTTAAAATCTAAATAAATTTTCATTTATTCCTCATTAAAATAATAAATGTGCTCAAAAAACGTTATTCGTGCATTATGTTCTGCTCGCTAGATGGCGCTGTAGACCTGATGCATCTTGACGGTACGACGGAAACACTCTAAGGCCAAAAACGTGTCATCATTTTTTTCCTTACAAAACAAGCCGTAATTCTCACAGAGATGTGACAGTTGTTGCTTGTTAGTTTGCTGTTAGCAAAATCCAAGGGAGTGTCTTAACATGCTTATTCCAGTTAATATTACATAATACTGTACAATCAAATGAAAAGAACAGTACAGTATTAACGCGCTGTCTGTTGTGATTGCTGTGAGAAAATGAATTATTGCCATTCCAGACGGTGGGCCTGCTTTCAGACCGTAAAGCTGGCTCTCATCGAGAGGAATTGTACATATCGACCAATGAGCTCACTGAACTGCTGGAGGAGAGCAGAGGGCCGTGTTAGTGTTTGGAAGCAAGAGAGAGTACGAGTCATTTTATTCCATTTCTCCCATAGGTAGAGACAGAGGAGAGCCTAATTACATTATACTGTCCTCGCTCGCCTTCCCTTCTAAGGTAATAAGAGCTCTATGTCCCCTGCTCTGCTGATTGGCATGGGCTGGGCCTGGCAATAAAGGCCGAGGGGGCGGAGCCAGACAACCCCTCCAGTGAACTGTCTCCACCACACGCAGCCCACTTCCTGTTTCTCCCCTGCTCCCGGGTCACCTGTTGGTGTTGGTGTGCAGCCAAGCAAAGGCCTAGCGGAAATGAGCCAATGTGTCAGAAATGAAGCTGAACTCCCTCTCTCACTCTTTCGCCGCCTCGAGCAAACACACGCAGAGAGCGAAAGAGAGAGAGAGAGAAAGAGACCCAGGAGGGGAGAAGTGAAATTGAGAAGAGGAGACAAAGAGAAGCCGAGAAAGAGGCAATGAGCCAAACAGGTTGTTTTTTCTCTCTCTCTCTCTCTCTCTCTCTCAGAGAAATTACAAGAGAGCAAGAGAGTCACATGGAGTGTTTCTGTGAGAATGAAAGTTGGTGGCAGATAAAAATGGAGGGGGTCGATGCTGGAAGGAGAGTTTGGAGGGAGTGAGGGAGCATGAGGGGAGTGACAGGATTTACAGTGGAAAGACTTTCAGCAGCGAACTCTCAGGATGTTTACAGTCTGATATATTTCAGAGGGGACGCCACTGACATAAATAGTGATACAGTAGTCTGGCTCGTGGAAAATGACTTGAAAATACAGATTCACCTGACAGGTACAGATGGTTATTCTCCTTAATGAAATGGGGGATTCGTCTCAAATAATCATGTCAATGCATTAACCAGTTTATCATTTCATTCAGTCGATAAAAGATTCAATGTATCTATATAGAGGGAATGAAACGTCCCTTTCCGCTGATTGGTAAACTAAACATTAAACCGTGCCGTCATTAGTTCTTCTGCAGTTCAGCAGAAAACAGTCCTGTTATTTATTCTTGACGCATTTATTGCAACTATATACATTACCTTCTCAACAAACAACCAGACTAACAAATGCCTAACGAATAGCAGAGCCTATAGACGGGGCTTGCTTCTGTGTAGGCAAACAATCGGCAACCTACGCTAGAAATAACTGTTATTTTCTCATAGCCTAAATATTAATTTATTCACATCTGCACCCACAGCTACCCCCTAGCCTACACCTTTGGCAGACATATATGTTCAGCTTGCAAAAGGGTTGTGTTGCTTTATATTTTTGTGGAAACTGATACATTTTTACCAGGTTTCTTTGAATAGATGAATAGAAAGTTCAAAACTCTACGCTAAGAAATATTCATGCCCAATCTTTTGATCGGTTGGTTATGTGTGTATAAATTAATTTACTGATTAATCTTTTTATTTTAATGGCTATTATTATTAACAATTTAATCAAAAGTTGTCCCAAGACAATCTATAAGCATTGGTCTCACACATCTTCACAACACTATTGTCCACAGGCACCAGGTGTCCTTAAGATTCAGGTAAGTACTAGAACGGAACTAAGAAAATCTCCTGGCTGTATGGACTCTTATTTTGCCCACCTCAACCCTCACTTCCTACAGCACAAAGAGGGCACCATGATTCTTTTAATTCATAGCCCACTGGCACTTTTCTCCCCTTTTGGTGCTTTCTGCCATTTTGCTCCTCGTCAAAATGTAAAATATGCTAGTGCTGTCACCTACTGTAGAACAGTGTGGAGCTCTGCTGCCCAGATGATGCCTAGGCCTTTAAAACAGCTCTTGTGTGAATCCTGCATGACCCTGTCATCCCGGCTTTGTATGGAGGGAGTGGGGTGTATGAATTCTTCTGTATGTTGAAATGGTTCTGAAGCATTTTAATATCAGACTGAATTGAGCTCTTGGTCTTTTTGTCTCTGCTCTCCCTTCAGAATGACCAGTGAAGTAAGCTTATTGCTCAGGGCTCAGGGTGTTCTCTGATACGCTCCCCTAAACATTTGTCACAACAAGACCTACATCTCGTCCAGACTGCAGAGAGGAATGACAGAGAAGAATCAAGGAGGCAGGGAGAGATTTGATTAGATCACCGAAGGCCTACGCTGGGAACTGTATAATAGAAAATAAAACAGAATAATAAAGCAATAGAATAGAACAGGAATATAAAATCATATACAGTAGAAATAAAAAATATATTAATATTATTTAAATGAGAATCATATATATATATATATATATATATATATATATATATAAAAATAATATTTTATATATTCTCATAAATAACTCTAATTATTTATAATTTGAATGTTTTACATTAAATATAAATAATATAAACTGATATTAAATACAAATTAATAATCAATATAAATATTATACATTACAGCTAACCTATTTTATATTTTGGTGGGATTGAACCGCTATTGTTAATATTGTATCTTTATTGGAAAGTGCTTTTCGAGAATAGTCCTATTAAGGGTTTTGTTGTACTATAGAGCTATTATTTTAAATCAGTGCCAGATGACGGCAAAAGTCATTTAAAATTTAAAAATTTGTGTCCAGTATAAGTTAACGGATATGGTCATGCATCCTTAGTATACAAGTTTGTTAATGGTGTAGTTATGCAATAGCATGCAGAAACTGAAAGTGTGTAGTTATATGTGCAAGCACGAGCATGTGTGTGCGCAGCCACAATCCCCACCTGTTTGACGGGATGGTCCTGGGGTACTAAAGGAACCCAAAAGATCCTGCAAGAACCATCCCGTTTAATAATATTACAACCCCTTTCATATTGAGATTCACACACACTATAGAAACCCACATACTGCAGCTGCATTTGTTACTCAAGATGCTCTCGGAGATACAAAAGTTTAGCAATGATTTTTGGTCTGTTCATCTGAAACTGATATCAGCAACTTAAAGCAGATATCAGCACATAACAGCATCTGGCCTCTCGCTCAGAGTGTCGTGTTGTGTGATACAGGGCTTCTTTAGCGGCATGGATATTTAAATTAAGTGCAGAGCTGGCAGTTCACTCTCTCCTAAATTGGCTCGTCTGGTGGTGAGGACGGTCTTATAGTGGAGACTGAGTCATTTTGGGTCGGCTGTGACTGGCCTCTGACAGGTCCATGAGCCGAGGGGGTTATTTTAGTCCCGCGGGGCCTCGCGAGTGCCAGCCAAACTCTGCAGCCACAAATTCGCCCCACAAGACAAGGCATCATTCCTACTGTTAGATGCTCCGTTCTTATTGTAGACTGCATTTTATCGCCGAGCCTTCATAATTTTCTGCTTGGATTATTGTGCAAAAACACTGACCCAATTAAATGACAATATTCTTCATCAAACACTTCTTTGATGTGATAAATGCTTATTTGTTCTCGTCCATTGAGTCCGCCGTGCTATCGGTGTTATTCTTGTGGCGACGCTGCCCACAATGTTATCTTATTTCACATGCTAGAATGAACACAGCTGCACACATGCCCTCTTTCTCCTATCCTCTCTCTCTGTAAACAGCCAAAAGCAGCAGCTTTCCCAATAACACCATTCCTGTAAACCTGGTTAAACTGTGTTTTGGCATTCTGCTGCACTGGGGGGCAAAGTCCTAGTAGCGTTCGTCCACAGTACACTCAAGAGCAAAGGGAAACATTTACACGGTGTCAGTGCGAAGCTTTGACATACGGAGGAATCCTGGAATACTTTCCAAACCATTTGCCTAAATAACAGGCGGACGGCAGGGTGCTGGTGGGGGGGCTGGCTCATGGAAAACTCTTTGGGAGAAGTCCTAGGCTGTTTTTTACTGCCTGCAGGCTTGAGAGTCTTCTGGTTTTGATCATGTCACTGTCTTTAATGGGATGACTACCTCATCTGAGTGAAGACACATGGAGTTGTGCCGCCAAGAATGGGAGGTGACAGCTAAAGTTACCAAAGAGCCGGTATTACAAAGAATGGCCTACAAAGAAAGTTTGCACAAGTCTTGGGACAGGCGGCCATTTTTAACTCTTCAATCCATTCAATGGATAGTTCACCCAAAAATGATCATCCTGTGATCATTTATTCACAGTCTTGCCTTTTCAAACCTCTATGACCTTGTTTAATCTGCAGAACACAAATGAAGTTACTCTGAAGAGAATACATTTTTCTAAATAATTTTCTATTGTTTATCACAGAAGAAAGCAAGTCAAACAAGGGTGAGTTTTACACACAGCACTGTAATTTGTTGCTATACTATCATAATATGATGCACTGTCAAAGAAAGGAACTGACCAGTATCAACTTTATCGAAAATTCATAATTTGAACCATGATAGTCAGAAGTATTGTTAATGACATCGAAATGGCGGTGGAGTGAAAACTTCTGTTAATTCATCAATTCGATATCAAATTAATTTCAAATTATTTCTGTAAACGATGAAGCTAGCATTTGAGTACTGTTTAGCTATTTTTGTTCTCTGGTAATTTGCTGTATTTTGCTAGTTTCCTTAAGCTCAGCACACACTTTGCAGGTTTTGCCACTATTTGGTTGTCTGAGACAAATGTTGAAAATCCTAAAGATTCCTATAATCCTAGGCTAAAATTTGCAATCTTTGCTTGACATTCAATGACAGCTGATTAATGGCTGTTGCAAATCAATTTTACAGAATTCTGGCAGTGTCAGAACATTTTCTGCACATACAATAAACATCAAGCTATCTTTGTTTTTCAGGACAAGCCACGGTCAGAATTAATGCTAGAGATTTCTTCTAACCACCAAAAACTCTGGCGCTAATAGAATACGAACATGTTGTCTTTGTTACGATAAACACCAGTTGCACAGCAGTTTTTATGTGGGTGTGCAGGGCTGCTCATACTTCTCTTCTTAAAAACACCAGTATTTTTATTAGAGTTTTGTGTCTTGACTGTTGTACATAAGGTTGTACATAATGACAACTGAGACCCCCACAGTGTGACATGATCATGATGTTTGTTAGTCCGACAATGAACAATTTTAAAGACTAATAAAAATCGCACAAAGGAGGCACTACTTGTCAGGTCAAGAGCAGAAGTTCCAACCACACAGCTTTGCGATGCCGTTTGTGAATGTTCATTGAAACTATGAATTCATGAAACACTAAATCTATGCTGGTAACCACAGAACTTGTGACCGTAATTGCCTGACTTCGCTTTTGGGAAATGCACCCCAGGTTGGGAGCAACATGAATCTGAGTAAATTATTGGGTTAAACATCTTTATAAAGCAGTGTTTCTTAACCAGAGGGCCAGCCCCACTAAGGCCCCAAAAAGTCTTAACATTATTTATATTTAGTCTTATTAACATAATCCCAACTAAAATGCAAAAACACAAGAAACATAAATGCACAACAATAAACTTTCTAGAATACTGTCTTGGACAAAGAGGGGTTTGGGTTTGGATCCACTGCTTTAAAGTCAAACTAAACAGCAAAACCTTCAGACACATAATATGAATGTACATTATCGGCACTTCATTAACACAGTTTTTTAGCCGAAGACAGTCGGTGTGTATATGTTGAAGCTTGATATCCAGTGTATGCTGGTGTGTTTGTGAGAGTGCGTCTTTAGAGAATACTCACTCCTGGACTGCTCGTGCTATAGACAGCGCCGTGGATCCTGTTTCATTAACACTGTCCAAGGTCACGTTTGGCAGGTCGTCATCATCACTGTCACTTTTGATTTGTCTTGGCGACAGGCCATTGGGGTCTGTTTGTGCTGCCGCAGGGGGAGGACAACAGAGGAGGAGGTTAGTTACATGACTGTAATATGCGTACCGCCACAGGCTATTCTCAGGCCCATTCAGCAGCTCACAATATGCCACATGACACTGAGCAGAAATTAGCACAGCATTTCAGGGTGTTTCTTCAACTTGTGGCACATTAATGTCCCGAGGGTTGATTTTTATTAAAATGAACAGATTTCAAATTTTTTTCATGTTTATTATATTAAGGTCACATTAACTGTCTTAGAACCATTATCATGCCTTCATTATTCATTTCTGCTCTTTTTTAAAATACCTCCGAAATGAATCCCCAATAAAACAATAAACTGCCCATAACAGAATGCTGTTAAAAACAGTAGATCATTTTAAGATGCGGAAAATGACACTGCAGTTTTTTTATTTTAATAAATGTCCACAGGGCTAAAATGGAACAAATATAATATTCAACAAATACAATACTAATATTAATGCATACTGGCATTAACAAGGCACAATACAAATGATTTCCAGCTATAGTAATTTAGCACATAATATTATACTTTTTTTTTTTTTTTATTCACAATTACACTAATTTTGTTTTGTTTGTCATTTTTATTAGTTTTTGTCACTTTTTTTAAATACTGGTGTAAAGTGAATCTTAGCCATTTGATGTTTAATGTACAGTGTTGACGAGGTGGACCAAATATATTTCACCCAAAATGCCACATTAACATGGAAGAAATAGGACAAATTGAAAAATGAACTGATTAAAAGTAAACCTTAAATATAAACATCTGTCAAATTACATAAACGTATAAATCCTGTTGCTTTATTACATCGCACATGGTTAAATTGTAACACTAAGACAACTTTGTTTAATATCATATGATACATTTGAGGTGTGTTCTTGTTTATGAGTTTGTCATCAAATACAGGTTTTTTAATTCAGACACACCTGCATATGTCAGTGTTTTAGACCGGCAGTCACAGAACACCCGTCTCTGATTACTAGATCTCATTCCCCACAGAACGAGAGCAGCGTTCGCCCTGACTGCAAGCTTTGTTAATAATATGTGGGTTAGCCCAGGCTGCAGGGCTACTCTTCTAATTCGCTGCTCTCTCAGCAGTCTGTCAGACCTGATCCCGGATCAGAGGTGTCCGTGCCGTCTCCCATTCGGCCTTGGGCAGTGTGTCCTGCGGGCATGTCACCAGCACAGGCCATCAGATGCCCAGAGAGCGTCTAAAAACAACAGAGCTATGCTGCCACTCACCCTTTGTTTCCAGGATGTTGGACATAGTTATGCTGCCAATTTATGGATTTATGCATGAATGATGGGAACACCGAGATCCCCACAATATGTCTCCTAAGTAAAACATTTTAAATAAAACTTACAATTAGGGCTGGTGATTGTCAGGGTTTATTTGTGTGTGACTAGTTATTTACCTATAGCACCAGGGCAAGTTTTGGCAAGCTGCTACTACACGAAATGTGCATCAGCAAAGCAGACTACATGTGAGGATTGGTGTAAAACGTCATGAGAATTCAGTTTTGACATCACAATAAATTGCATTTAAAATGTTAAACTGTAATAATGTTTCACTAAATTTGTTTTGTTACTATATTTAAAGAAGCAGACATTTTGAGCATAAAAAACCTCTTTGAAAAATCACTTTTAAGATCTACAAAAATTAAGAAATTCCATGAGAACAGACCATCATTCCATTTTTGGCATGCAACCCATCACTCAAGAACATTAAATGACATTACATGCACTGGCCTAACTTCATACCTACTGCTTTTTACTGCTAGTCTTTAACAAATTCAGCAAAAAAACTGACTCTATGCCTTTCCAAGGATAGTTAAAACATCCTCTTTAAAGAGCCACAAATGCTCAGCAAAACTGATGGAGGATTTCAATGAAAGATTAACTGGACACATTACAAGAGCCTCGAGCTCTTCTCTGTCCTCCTCCATTCTGTCTACTCAGGCTAGACACGAATCAGTCATAGCAGATGCTTTGCAACCTCTGTATATGAAATAATGCAAAACCATTCACAGTACATATATTCTACATTCCCTGCATTAATGTGGTACCAGAACAATGTTAAAACAGACTTGCATATTATTGATTCCCCTAAATATTCTTAGTGCAATACATGGTTTTAGAATGCATACTATTATTAAAATGGTATAATGGTATAATTTCATTTTCTTTTTTCATACGTATTTGATTAAGCTTTTCTGAACAGCGCAGCACTTTTTAATGTGTTATATACCTTAAATATTTTATGTAAGACTAAATCAGTTTTTTAACTAATAATTCTGAATATACTCTGGACATTGTAAACTGTGGACCGTATCCACCATAATCCCTTCACTTCACCTACAGTACATACTCTAGCTTGCCTGGATATTCCTTAACAATGTCCATATAAAGGCAATGACAAAAGCGGAGTTCATAAGAGGTGGTGAAGCAAACCCCATGATTTCTTTCTCCTGTTGTTTCCAGCCATAGCCTGTTTCCATGGTAACTGAGCCGGAGACAGAGCTGTGGAGAAGGGCACACCCCCTCCCCACCTCCCCCTGGCAACCTGTACACGAGTATGCGCATGCAAGTGAAAGTGTGCGCCGTCCATTGTGTTTCCAACCGTGACGAAAACATTTATACGTGAAACGTGATCAGTGCACTTTAGAACAAAAGGTTCATACTTGTGTCTCAAAAAAGCAGTCAGTCGCTATCATGTAAGCATATCATCACTGACCCCGCCCAGGTCTGACCCCATTTCCTCTCTGCTGCTCCAGAGATCTCTGGGTGGAGTCCATGTTGCTATGTGCCTGACTGCTCGCGGTGCCACCCATCTTCAATATCCGCCCCACCCCATTATGCAAAGCTTGTTTTTCCTCTCTTTCCTCCCCTGAAGCTGAGCGAGACACCCAGTATTTAAATCCTTCTTCTAGCAGGATGCCCAGCCCTGCCCAACCATTTGGGACAGACACCCTTCCCAGATAAACAAGAGGTTGAGCAACAAACAGCTCCCTTGTGCCCTCTGCTCGAGCCCGAACACCATTTGACAGCAACACCCAGAGCATCGTGGCTTAGTGCCAGAGTATTAAAACAAACCCTACAGGAAACCAACCCTAAACAGCAGTCCCAGAGTGCCGTCGGTGAGGTCTCCAGAGTTTGGGAAGGCACCGTGCAAGATGTGTGCTTCTGATTAGGGCATGCGGCGAGGGGCCTAGACCTGTCTGTATGACCTTGGACTCCAGACAACTACGCAGATCCTATGTTTGCAGAAAGCACTTTCATCTCTGTAAACACTATTTTGTTTGTTAGTAAAGCAACAGTGCCTTAAGATAATCCACATTTGTGGTCTTTAGGGTGGGAAGTTTAATTTCTTGCCTACCAGACAACGGCTGTTTTATGAACCACAAGCTATTTTATTTTTCGGCATAAACATGTAAAACAATGTATCGGTGTTTCTTCAACTATGGGGAGTTTTTGCTTTTTGGAAAATAACAAATTTTTCACACTCTTAATTAATTTAATTTGTCTACTAATAATATCTGGGTTATACGACAGTATATGAAATGATGGTATTTAACATTTTTCCACTTTTCAAATCTTTTTCTAATTTTTCCTTTACAAATCTTTTCTTTGCTTTTTATTTCATCTTAAGCTGTTTATTAGCACTACTGTACTTGATATAATCTGATTTCACAGATTGAAAAGGCCTTTTGTGTCCAATAAATAAACAAAGAACAAAGTAAAATATAACTTTTCCCTTATGCTGTTTTTATTGTTGCTTTCATCTCGTTTTGGTAACTTGTGTAATGCTAGATATTGCAATGTGAGATGAAAAAAAGCAAGTGTGACAATACCTCAAATGCTTGGGTGTGTTAGAAAAGAGCAGTGAAGTGCTACAAATACCTGAATACATAAATATAGCTATGACATACACCTTACCAGATTTTCAAGTGACTTTTAATTTTCAACAATCATTCTTGTCAAATGGCGATCTGACAAATCTTACAGGTTGACTGCCACATCAGCTGGTACATAAATCAAAATCACCCAGCCGTGCACAAACGCTGGTGGCAGGAGTTAATTTCCCACTTTGCTTACTTGGCTTGAAATTAAGCTTTTACTTTATATGTCCACCACTTCAAAAGCAGACAGTATGCCTGTCACACAGCACACACTCCCTAACAGCAGGAAGTACACAGGCAGCTGAGGACAATCAACCCCATATCTGCATATCATTATGAGCATGGTGCTTTTCTGAAGAAAGGACAGAGGGAAGCAGTTGTCTGAAGCTAGTCTTTTCCTAAAACAAATGTGAAGGAAACAGATGCTTTTAATCAGCTTTCATTTTTCCCCATTCCAGTTGATTTATTTTCCCCTGTGATCACAATTTCATAAGATTTCAACATTCCCCTTGAGCCAGGCTGATGTTAAGTGCTTCACCCAGGGGCACCCCGGTGATCAAGTAATTCGCAAACTGTTAAGTTATTCCCACTTGCAAACCTCCAACCTTTTTTTATTCTGCAAAAAAATGAGGTACTTTTTGTCTTGTTTTTCAGTACAAATATCTAAACATTCTTAAATGAAGATGCAGTATGTGATGACTTAAGGTAATTAATCTTATTTTTTGAAATTGTATTAATTAATGAGTTTTTGCATAAAACAAGCAAAGCATATCTGCCAATGGGGTAAGAAATAGAATCTTATTTTCCCTTTGAATTAAGTTTACTTCTCACTCATAGGGCAGATATTTTTTTCATGTTTTAAGCATAAATTATTTTTTTACTGTCAATGTTGATCTTTGACTTAATGCATTTTGAATGTATCTTCTGTTACAAACTTGTACAGGACAACAGGACAAAAATACTACGAAGAAATGCCATGTTTTAGGGAATCATCCTACCATAACTACAGTGAAATTGAAAAATATCAATCCGTGACACTAAAAAACAACCCAGAAAGAGATCCTTACCTTTGCCCTGGCACTTGGCCTCGTCCAGGAGAGGTAACATGATGGTGGAGTTGAGGGTTGACGGAGAGCGAACGGCTGTGGTGTACATGAGGGGTAGCGACTGCACCACCACCGGGATACGGTGCACCTGGCTGGGAAGTTTACTGGGGCTGGAAGGAGGAACGGGGTGGATGATGTGCAAAAATTGCTGGCCTCTAACTCCATGAGAAGAGCCCACCAAGGGCCCGGGCGTCAAAACGGAGGACATTCCCGAGGAGACTGAGGTGATGACGGAAGGTGAGGATGACGATGATGAAGATGGAGAAAAGGCTGAGGTAATGGGTGAGGTGTTGGAGGAAGGAGATGATGTCCTCGTCTTGTTGATGGACAGGTCTACGGGTTCTGTCTGGGTCTGGAATTGGTCGGATGAGAGCAGGTCTTCAGGAGGTTCTGCCTTCACTTTGCTGAGCAGGAGTGGCACAGTCTCCATATCAGGATAGCCGTGCACTTTGGGTGACTGTAAAGAACAAAGAAGTAAATGAATGTGGTGTTATTTTTGTTTTGTGTTCTAAATTTCAGAAAATAAATGTATTTACATTTTTCTAAATAAAAAAGGTTTTATTAAATTCATATAAAATGTACAATTATATAAATATATATAAATGTAAATATATAAATGTATGTCTAGTCTATATATATATATATATATATATATATATATATATATATATATATATATATATATATATATATATATATATACACACGCACACAGTACTGTGCAGGTGTGAAAAAATGCTGTAAACAAGTAATGCTTTCAAAAATAGAAGTGTTAAACATAACATTTTCATATATGAGCAAAATGCAGTGAATGAACAAAAGAGAAATCTAAATCAAATCAATATTTGGTGTCGCCTTTGAGCAGCAATTCATCTAGGTACACTTGAACACAGTTTTTAAAGGAACTCTGTTGATAGGTTGTTCCAAACATCTTGGAGAACTAACCACAGATCGTTTGTGGATGTAAGCTTTTTCACATCCTTCTGTGTAATCCCAGACACACTCGATGATGTTGAGATCAGGGCTCTGTGGGGTCATGCCATCACTTTCAGTACTTCTTGTTCTTCTTCACACTGAAGATAGTTCATAATGACTTAATGGCTGTATCGTTGTCCTGCTGCAAAATAAATTTGGGGCCAATCATACGCCTCCCTGATGGTATTGTATGATGGATAAGTATCTGCCTGTATTTCTCAGCATTAAGAACACCATTAAAAGTGACCAAATCTCCAACTCCATTTGCAGAAACGCAGTCCCAAACGTTGCAGGACCCTCCACCATGCTTCACTGTTGCCGGCATACACTCATTATTGTACCGCTCTCCAAAAATTTTAACTCATCAGTCCAGAGCACCTGCTGCCATTTTTCTGTAACCCAGTTCCTATGTTTTCATGCATGCTTGAGTCGCGTGGCCTTGTTCCCATGCTGGAGGTATGGATTTTTGGCTCTTCTTCTATGAAGACCGCTTCTGGCCAGACTTCTTCGGACAATAGATGGGTGTACCTGGGTCCCACTGGTTTCTGCCAGTTCTGAGCTGATGGCACTGCTGGACATCTTCCGATTTCAAAAAGTAATAAGCTTGATGTGTCTTTCATCTGCTGCAAGTTTCCTTGGCGGATCACTGAGTCTACGAACCTCAACGTTGCCCGCTTTTTTGCGCTTCTTCAAAAGAGCTTGAACAGTACATCTTGAAACCCCAGTCTGCTTTGAAATCTTTGTCTGGGAGAGACCTTGTTGAAGCAGTGTAACTACCTTGTGTCTGTTTGCTGTGTTCAATCTTGCCATGACACAAAACTTTCACAACCTCACCTTGGTAGCAGAGTTTGGCTGTTCCTCACTCCTACACAGTCTTCTACACAGCAGTTTCTGTTTCAGTTTATGGCTGGGTTTCAACCTACTTGTGACATTAATGATCATTAGCATTTGTTTGGTATAACTGGTTGATCATACACCTGACTATAATCCTACAAAATCCCTGACTTTGTGCAAGTGTACCTATAAAAATTAATGCTAGTTTGAAGGCAAAAGGCAGGAACACTAAATATTGATTTTATTTAGGTTTTTATTTTGTTCACTCACTTCGCATTTTGTAAATTGAAAAAATTAAACAATCATTGTTTATAATTCTGAAAGCATTCTTTGTTTACAGTATTTTACCTGCCTAAAACCTTTGCACAATATTGTATACACACACAGTATAGACAGACAGGTCTAGATAGACTTTATGTAATTTATTAGAGAAAAAAAATGGTTTGTTGTGTATCCTTTATTAAAAGCAAAAGTTCTGTTTATTTCAAATCTTATTGAAAAATGATTCACAATTTAGTAAGTCAGGTTGAACCTGAGATACCTGGGGACTATTTTGTGAATCATTTATGATTCAGTGACAGAAAGAGTTGACTCAGACTGGGTTTGCAGACTATTTTGTGAATCTGGTTCAAAAAAATAAATAGTTTGAGAATCCAAAAAAACCTAGAACATTACGTGTTACACTCATAGTCTGGATCACGTATGAAATGTTGCTTGCTTATCCAAAAAAACATCATCATGGAGACAGGACCTGTCAACCCCACAGGGTCGTCTGCCCAAAGAAAACAGCGTAAATAAACTGCTAGCAGACAGAGCATTCCTCTCTGCAGCAAGCGCATGCAGTGAAATGATCGCTCCTGAGCAGGCGGCTAATCATGACAGAGAAGCTCATTAAACCGAGGGGAAAAGTTCTCGAATTGCGACGGCAGATGTGATAAACGGTCCGCTGCAGAATCACAGCTCGACTTTGTTTATAGACTCACTTTTCTTTATGCAGACTGAGTGGGCCTGTAGCAAATTACAGTTTCCCCCCCCTGAGCTCATACTATTTTTACTCTGTACACGTGGAGTCACTCTGAGCACTGCTGACCATGAATCAGCAGTATGCGGTACAATAAAACTGCATTTGAATCCAAAAACAAACAAATGTCAGGCAATTAAATCTGCTGACATGATTGGTAAAAACCCAGGTTGGGTCATTCAGGGCTCAGAGGTCAAGCCACCTGACCTCAAGGTCAGGGTAATAATACTGAATTGATCAGGCAGGGATAAAAGCAGTAAAGAGAAACCTTTCTGCAAAGTGTGACTGTGCTGACAACAATGGTTCAACAGTGATTTGGTCAGGAGTTTTTGGGCTAAAGGAAAAGCACAATGAAACTTTTTCACAGCTCTACTCAATTGACCAGTGGAGCTGGCATGGGATTACAGATCTACAAGTCAGTTTCTGGTTCAGATGAAAGATTTACATTTTGCATTTGAAAAACTACTACGTTTTAATAGGTAAAACAAAGATTTGGAAAAAAACAAATTAATATTAACATTGCAGCAAGGCATTATTAAACAAATACATAAAACATGGGTTAACAATTTGAAAAAAAAGACATATCCCTTTTGTTCAATCTGTTTGGGTCCAGTAAAAGCAAAAGGGAAAAGCAGTGTTATAACCTTCAGTCATTTTTCTAGATTTTTTTACATTTCAATGAAAGTTTTGAGTAAATGTTATATATCTGCTAATTCAGATGATAAACATCATTAAACATTCATGGACCTCATCACAAATCAAATACCAACTCTTAAAATACTCTTCGTTTTATAGGAAGTGTATTCAGTGTATACATGACCATTTTTCTCTGTAACAAATGCAAAACATGGTCAGATTTTTAGTGAATTTTAGCATTTTAGTCTGGGAAAATACTGCACAGCTGCACAAGCAAGGTGGTAATCAAACCGAGGGAGCGAATTTCTATTAGCATAGCATGCAATCAGCAACCTACTAATGAGGGTTGTATGAAAGGGAAGGGAGGTGCCGCTAATGACCAATCAGCATCATACTTAACAGACTGGCTATCTAATTGAAAAATCTGCCTCTGTAATACCTAAGAGATCCTTTGTTGTTCCCAGCAAAAGGGACAAAATGTTTCTGGTCAGTTCCTTGGAGCTGTAAAGCAGCCTCCATATCTCCCTCTAAAAAAGATCACTCTGCAGCGTGTTTGTCTGTAGTGAACTCTCGCTCCAGCTCTATTGAATTTTGTGATGTACCCTTTAGGGTATGCTTAAGAGGCTTTATACCGCGTACGTTTTTTGTTTGTGTGTGTATATAGGACACTGTGCGGATCTGTGCCTGCGGCCGCTGTAGCCTCAGGTCTTTGCAGCCCTCTGAGACAAACCGCTTTCTCAAATAGATCTCATCTCCCCTCTTTACACTCTAGTCAATTTGGCCTTGCAGAGCTCTGAATTTAGTTTCACTGTGTTTTCATTTCGCTCAAAGGCAGGTTCGAAGCACTTGAAGATAAAAACGGCAAATAATCAGGAAACTGCACTCATGAGGTGCTCATGATTATTCAGATGGTATCACTGGCTGATCCATTAAGCCGTACGCTGTTTCGAGATGAAATGTGAAAAGAAAACCAGATGAAACTGTAAACAGCAGCAAACTGAAACTGCGAACTATGGCGTTCCGTAGCACACATGACCTCCTTTCATATGGAATAAAACCTAAATCAAAGGCTGTTTTGCATGCAGATTCCTGTTCTTGTTTGAACGTCAGTTTTGGTAGAAATGCTTTAAAAACTCAACCGCTCTCTCCTCCGTACTTTCCACCTTGGCTCTTTGCTGATGACTTTCACTTTATTCGGGGATCCTGCGTGAGGTATCTGTCTAGCTGGTGAGGGCATTAACTGGGGCAAACCATTCTCAGCAAGGTCTTGGCAAGTGGCCACCAGAAAACGACCACGTTTGAGCGATGAAATGCACTTCAAAGAGTCATTGTGTAGGTTGCACACTTCCTGGCGCTTGGCAGGATTTCGACGCATATGGATAAATATGTCTACCAGCCTTTCGCAGGAAGGAAGCAAGGTGTTGCTATGCTGGCTTGTGAAGTAGAACACAACAAGGGTATGTTGTGTTCTACTTCTCAGACGCAACTATTCACAAGTTCTCTCTCCAAGAAAACAGTGCATTTATCCATATCTGCTTTTCTGCTTTTCATTAATTGAGCAAACAATGTGGAGCAGTTTACTAAAGAGTGCATCACAATGAATGACTGATTTACTCCATTGTCCACAATCCACAATTGTGGATTTAATCGATATTTTCATGTACTCAAGTGTCACAGAATCAACATTATAAAGCCATGCATTCCTGAGTCAAAAGTGTAGTGGTAATGTTAAAAGGTTAGCTGTATTCAGGGGTTTCAAACTTTTTGATACCAAGGACCATTGAATATGAGGATCCCCCTGTGAGGGGCCCTTTTTCTAAAATAAAAATGTAGCTAAATATTTTAACTGAAACAGATGAATATTGTAATATATTATTTTATAGTCTTAGCTTTTAATATTAACAAATAAAAACTAAATATATAGTGTTTTATTATTATTATTATTATTTATTTATTTATAAATGTACTACTGTTAAAAACTTGAAGTCAATTCTTATAATTCTTTTTTAAATGTAATTTTATTCCCCCTATGACAACAATGACATTTCTGATTTTTTTTTTATCCAGTCTGCATTGTCACATAGTTTACACTTTGTTTGATGGAAAAAGTAAGAAATTAAAAGTCCTAAAATATACAATACACAAAATATCATAAAAAAGTGTTTTGAAGTGTTTTGCAGACATCTTACACCATCAGAAAAAAAAAATACAAAAGCTGTCACCGGGGTGGTACTTTTCCAAAAGGCACACCTTTGTACCATATTTCTCCCTAATTTTGTCCCTAAAGTGTACATTTTAGTATTTTTTGAAAGTACCTTTGAAACCTTTGATTATATGCTGTTTTACAAACTAGTTTTTGTACTTTTCGTACATTTGTTTCTGATCATTTCTGTACCTTTTTCCTTTTTCAGAAAGATTTTTAAAAAGATTTTTAAGATTCAGATATTTTATGTAGTCTCTTGCAGTCTCTTGCAGGCCCCTGATGTCCCTGGACCCTCTACTCTAATAGTGCCTGAAGGTGAGCCTAGATGATCATGTGCACTTAAGTAAGCAGCATATGAGGAAATAATGACAAAACAGAGAGAACGACTCCCTACAGCAGTGTCTCCGCATCTGTGCTCGAGCCCTGCCAAAATGGCTGCCCTGGCTGCAGTGGCCCTGACTGTAAGCCCTGGGAGCATTCCTGCTCCAGCTGTGGCTCTCCACATCAGGGCTGCTTTGCACACACACAAGCGCCTGGGAGTAATTAGGGGTATCACAGTGAGGGGGTGGGTGTGTGAGGGGTGAAAGAAGTAGAGGGTGGTACAGGAGCAGAGATGGGAGGTTAGGACAAAATTGTATGAAAAACAACTGTTCTCTTACCCCTCTTTCAGATTCCAGAGGTTCTGCTTTGACTCGGACTGCAGGCATTCCGTCTAGCATTAACATCCTGTTATTGATGGCGTCTGCGAGCCGAGAGAGAGAGAGAGAGAGAGAGAGAGAAAGAGAAAGGCATGAGAAAGCTGCTGCGTGTGACTCCTCTCACCTTTTCCGTGATTGAGTCAAACCTAGCAAGCTCTGAACAATAGCGTAGGCTACAATGCAACAGGCAATGATGTCACCACGGTATGCAGTTAGTAAACAGTTCAGGTTTATGGCTGAGGGTAAACAAACCAATCTGGGACGTATTTTGGCTGGTAGTTTACACCTAAATGGCTGTGAAGAGTGAGTGACACAGAATGTAGCATAGTAAAAAAGCAGTTACATCAGGTCAGTGCTGAGAGAATTCTGAATAAATACAGAATCAAGTATATTTTCATGTGAATATGTGAGACAATATGTTATGGCTACTCTTTTCTGTGCCTGGTTAAAAATAAACGAAAAAGCAATAATATTGATGATTTATAGTTACAGATCATATTATATATTTTGTGAATAAAAATGAACAAATTAAATATTTACCTTTAGCATTCAGTTAGCAGGTTGATAGCTTAGCCTAGCTTCTAACACGTAAAGAAGTCTTTAATCGGATAGCTTGGTTGTTGAAAATGAAACCCGAAACAAATTTATGCCGGAGCATAGTTTCAGAAGCAGTGTATGAACGAGAGGTTGATTTTTTAACATGCAATATTTTGGACAAGAATTTTTAATCAGGTTTGCGAAGGCCTTTTGGTTCAGTTTAAGGTTGCTTAAATGTATTTATTCATAATATATTGGTATTATAATAGTACATGTAACATGTAACAAAACATGTTCATCATCTTTAATTAAATTTAGCTAAAATGTTTTGAATAAATCAAATGATTTAAATTCTCAATTAAAATGGAATAAACATGAAACTCATAAAAGCACAATGTCAGCTATCCTTTTTGTGAACATGTTGGGAACATTCCCTTGCCGTTTACTGATGCTATTTTTTATCGGAATGACTGCATTAACGAACTTGCTTCATTTTCAATATATATTTATTTAGTTTTAATATTATGTATTGTGTGGTTTTATAAAAGCAATAAGGTATGAGAGGAAGTACTGTATCGTGAATAAATCATGGCTGAAGGGGTTGCAGTCACTAACAACACCCTTCGGTCGTGATTTATTCACAATACAGCACGACTTCTCCTACCTTATTGCTTACATACAGCTCAGTTAAAAGCACATATAATGCACTCAAATGATAATGTCTTGCTGCAGAAATAATTGGTTATCAAGATGTGTTAAATGTGTTTTTCAAGTGTATTTAGTGATCAGTTTACTGAAAACACATTAATGCCAGGTGTAAAAGAGGCCTGTAGATAGGAAAGAGCATTCAGCATTAAATAGGTGACCTGCTGCATGTCTGTAGGGCAGAGCTGTGCTAGCAAACACATGCACTCACTCGTAGCACGCACATAGCATCTACATACACGCACACAATCAAGGTCTCAGAGTCTCCTGACATTTCCCTTCTTGTACGTTCACACGAATGACAAGACTTTCTAACAGAATCCACGACTTTGTGCAAACTTCCCTCAGGCATCTGAGTCTCGGAACAAAGACCCCAGCCTTGTCACGGTTCTGTGCTTTACAGTTGGCATTGCTTTACCAGACTCTCTCACACATGAAAAAAGTGGCCACCTCCCTCAACATCCAAGGGATGCACAAAGAGACAGCTTTAATGAACTGGTGGAATCTGATTACAAGTTAATATGGCTCTTGGAGCACTGCATGATGGGGAGATGAGACGCTCCAGCACTCCCACTGAGACAGTTTCTCTCCCCCGTCTACTCAATTTACCATGTTTAACACCATAAAGGCACAGTAATAGACGCATGAGCATCTTGGGAAATGCAATATTCATGTTTCCTCATGTTTGTTTGGGTTTCGTCTGTCGGGAGGGACAAGTTCGCACACAAATAGACAGATAGGTGACTTGTCTTGAGGATAAAAAACAGTGAGCATAAATCTCTGCTGTCAAAATGGCTTTCTTAGATGTGACAGATGCTCCTACGATCCGCACACAAGTGTTGTAAACACGGTCAGTGTGGCTTTCGGAGTTAGAAAAGGGAACCTCACAAAGGAGCCAATCACAACAGTGTGATTGTGGCTCAGAGGGAGGTGTCCCGAAGTAACCCGTGCACTTATTATTTTAGCAGCAGCACATGATGGAATGCAAGCAAAGCAGATACGCTTTAAACATCTCTATTACACTTCACTCCTGGCATAGACGGCAGGAAATCAGGCCCAGATCTCGACTCAGCACTTGGGCTGAAACAAAGATGAGACAACACTATAGTCCACCGGATGAATCAACATTTTTTGCTTTTACAAGCAGTATTCGCTTTTACACAGTTATTGTGCTTTGACAAAAATGTAGCAAAAATGTTGTCATAATCAGTAGTTTTGGTCTTAATTTAGAAAAATCATACTATAAATTTTGAAAAATGTATACAAATTCATACATTACAATTAATGAAATATTTTGGGTCAGTTTTTTTTTTTTTTTTTTTTTTTTTTTGAAAAAAATACTTTATTAACTTTTATTGAGCAAGGAACCAATAAATTTATCAACAGTAACAATAAAGAAATGTATAACATTCTAAAATATTAATATTACCTATTTATCTAAGAAACACGGAAAAAATGTTAACATTAATGAAAAAGAAAATTAATGAAAAGAAACATTATCAAATCAACATATTGGAATGCTTTCAGAAGGATCATGTGACACTGAAGATGATTTAGCTTTACTGATTGTAATTTATTGTCTTGTCACCATTCTTAAAAAAACAAAAACAACCTGATAGTTTCCATCATTAATTAAATACAAGAGCTCTGTGTATATAGCATGCATGTTAGCCAATAGCTTTTTGCCTTTTCTAAGAATAGTCTTATTTACATGCCGTTGAAGGAAAAACACAATTTCTGTGTGAATTTTAACCCTACGCTCTTGTCATTGACGAAGCGTGCTTCCAAGCTAATCTGTGTGCATTGGATTGATATTGTGATCAGGATGTCCAATGGCTGCAGGTAGTGGTGGGCTGAGATAATGTTGCCATGGCAACTCAAGTTGGAGCTTAGAGGGTTATTGTCCTTCTGGATTGACATGCGAGGTTTCACAGTTGACCAGGGCACTCGCTGTTCAACAGCCGGCTATTTTTCTGTGTCCAAGGAGCTGTCATCACGCTCATGTGCATTGTGTAAGCATATCTTTCCGAGACATTGATCATTAGATCAGATAAATGAGCCAACCTCTTGCCTAACTAACCTTGTCCCTTAAGAGAGCTCCAAATGGGAAATCAATACCAAGAGCAAGGTCTCAGTTGTTTCATTAACCATCAAATGAACAGATTATTAGCATAATTGAGTATAGCACCACAAGGTTAACATTTAGGCACAATTTGTCTATCTTAGCTCCAATTGATTAACACTTAATCAAAGGGTTGTGATGGAGAATGGTGTATCGCCAACTGTAGTTAACAGTGCCAAGGTGATACGAGAAGCAAGAGTAACAATGACTAATTTTAGATGTTTTCCTTCAAACAGTGCAAACATTCCTCATAAAATCTGTGGGATTTATCTAATTGAGAATGCTGTCAGTGGATTACACTAAAGACCGCAACAAAGACATTTTCACATTAAGACTTATATGTAATGATATTGTTTGGACAGGTTTTGTTTTTTTGCAGTATGGTCAAAAACATTTTAAGTCAGTCATCCAGGATTGAGAAGACATTCTTATTTTAAAAAATGTTTCATCTGTTTTTATGCATAAATTGGATTGCATTTACTATCACTGTATGCATTTTTCAGTATATATCTTCTTTTGTCATGCAGATTTAGAAATACTTTTATATCTTTTTTTATCTGTTTTATCGTCTTATCTGTTTTTATCCATACAATAAATAAAAACAAATATGGAGCCCATTGACTTTCATTGTGTGGTCTCATTGAGACGTTTTTCTTTTTTGTTTCACAGAAGAAAGTCATACTTGCCTGAAATGACACATGGGTGAGTAAATGATGACAGAATTTTTGGGCAACTATAACTTTAAACATCTGAAGAAATGGAAAGAGAGCAGAGAGAGAGAGAGAGAGATTAAGATCACCTTTCCATTTCACCAGGAAGCTGAAATGAAATGGTGATCCCAGGTGTGAGTGTTATGAGCATGGGAGGTGCAGTAGCTGAGTGCTCAGGCATCTCATTGCCATGCACGGCTGGAGCCATCCCCCAAGAGGCTCCCTGAGAAGAATGAGGGCAATTCAACTGGAAACGGGGCAACAGGGAGGGGGCCCGCCTGGGATTTGATTCCGGCTGAGGACGGGGGAGCCAGGGGAGGGGATTGGCTGGCACTCCAATGCCCAGCCATAGCTCCAGAACTCCCCGATGGATGTGGGTGCCGATGGAGACACGGCACAAGGGGGGCGTAATCGTAGAGCAGACCCCGACGAATGACGAGCGGATCAATATGAGGTGACAGGCCTGGGTGGAAAAGACTGACCTTCCTAGACCCCACGCTGACCTTGCTACACAATGATTTAAAGAGCATTCAACTTGCCCCTGAAGCCGGTTGCATACCTCATTGTTTAACTTTCTGCCTTGCCAAGCCTAGTGTGGCATTGATGTGAGGGGCGTTACCATGCACAGGAGGAACCTCTATTTAAGTGGCTTGGAGGCATTTCTAGAGTAATATGAATCTGTCGAGGCTCAAGGTGTATAAAACTTGTCTGACATTTTAAATTCTGGCCAATACCGACAAGTCAATCACTGTTTTTGTGTTAGGATATTAAAATTATATTTTTTATACAATTTTATCTAACTAAAGTAAAAAGAAAATGTAAGAACTTTATTTGTTTCAAGTGAATTTTACACATAACATCACATGTGCAGCATGACAATATGTGTATTTATCTCAAGATTCTCAAAGAATCATTTCTCAATCAGGCTCTTTAAAGAACCATCTCTTTCTTACCTTTTTAATAATCTGAAGAATGTTCTTTCTCCACAAAGAACCTTTTGTGAAACAGAAAGGTTCTTCAAATGTTAAAGGTTTTTTCTATGGCATCGTGATGCAACTTTTTTTTTTCTCCACAAAGAACCTTTTGTGAAGAAAGCTTCAAAAGGTTTTTCTATGGCATCGTGATGCAACTTTTTTTTTTAAGAGCGTAAAGCATAAAAGCATAAAATATTCAAGAAACTTCAGAATAACTAGACAAAATTCATTTGGAACATGAGCAGAAAAGAAAGATGAGCAGGATGATCATCCTACTGCTTGGAGGCGTTTCATATTTGAAATTTTAGATTTTTGCACTGGAGGAGTAGCACACTAACAGACGGGTTCCCTTGGTCCTGCCAATGCTTTGTTCCCATGTCGAGAGCCCTGAGCAACTGTGGGCATCTGTGGCACAGAGGCTGGTCCTGCTGCCACGGGCCGAAGGGGGAAATGCGGATGGGGATGAGAGGAGGAGGAGGAGGAGGTGGTTGGGGAGGGAGGTAGGGATTTAAGCACTGGAGCTCAGCCAAGAGCCAGACAAGAACACTGAACTCAAACATGCCAAGAGAGCCTCTCAGGCTCAACCAGAGCAAAAGAACAGCATTTTACGTAACATCAGACTCCACGCTGAGGAGAAGAGCTATTGAGAGCCGCTCCCCACTGAGCTATTGTAAATAGATTACCTGGTCGTTTGAGTTGCAAAAAAACAAATGTTTTTGAAATATTAAAGATGAAATTACCAATTTAGAAACTACTAGTGTTACCAACTGTTTGTAAAAATGAAGAGGCTTAGACAAGAGAACCAAACAGACCGCTCCATTCCAAAGTCAAACTTTTTTGCTCTTCTTTATCTTTACATCCTGCTGGTCTTCCTACTAAAAACTCTGTAACCACTAAAGTCAAAAATTGTATTTACATACAGAATGACCACATGATGCAATGAAAATAAGACTTTCTCTGGCCACTGCCAGACAATGTCTGCAAACCAAAACTCAGTTCAAGTTCACTTCCCTCTTTAGAGGCCCCATAACCAGCAAATATGATGAGTCAGCACTCTGTCGTCCCCAGCAGAGAGCATGCAGGCTAAGTACCACCTTTCCTTTTACTGACATACTGGACATAGAAACTCCTTAACCAATGAGAAAGGAGGAATAATTATGTGACAAGTTTATTTCATTATCAAGATTTTTTTTTTTTTCACACATGGTTTTGCTATCTACTGTCAACCATTAATCAGCATAAACTGATAAAATTAAGTTTTAGAACAATTTGTATTATGAAAAGATTATATATAAATTAAGAATAACTGAAATGAATATACTATATGACATAATTACTATGGAACTGCCATCCGACTCTTTTGATGATGATTTTTTAAAACTGTGCAGCATCAGCAAGTTCATCTCACACGTCAAAGGTCATGTACTGATAGTATGCACTGCATTTAATGAGGAACATCATTTTTTTTGCAAATTAAAAAAAAATAAAAAACATTAACTACCTATATACAAACTGAACAACAAATGAATTTCAGGAAAAAAACAAAACACATACAATCACACCCACATTCCCATTTCTTCCTGGTGGATATTATGGATTCTAACCCCAATGTTTCTAATACTTCGATGTGGACTGTATTTCTTGGTTAATCTTTTCTGGCATACTCTGAATGACTTCAGACTTTCCATTTCATAAGGCGCATTTTCCTTGGCAGGCAAGTCTGCCCTAAGACTTTGGCCGCTTTTGGGACCTTTTTTGATTCGAGCTCTAGAGAGATGTGCTGCTTCAGTACCAGCTGAGTTTGTGGATAAGTAATGCGAGTGTGTGTTCTCCTCCCTGCGCATCCAGACGGTAGCGCTTCACCTCAGGGAGCCCACTTTGCCATTTTCCTCTGGCTAAAAACAGCCACACAACAATGCCTGTCATTCACTCGGGCCCCCAACCAAGCAGATTTGCTGTCTTGTAGCTCTCTTTATTTTTCTGAGTGTGACAAATGTACTCTGACTCAGAGATGAACAGAAGAAGTGCTGAAAGACATGACCAGATAAACTCTTCTGAACAAAAAATGAGGTCACAAGGGAAAGTACTACTCTCGAATGCTCGTTTTACGGCCAGGCCAATGCAGTCGAGATGCGCAGAGCATAATCCAGCTCACCCAGAAAAAGCCCTGAAGCCCATCAGCAGAGTCAAATGCTGGGGCCAGCTGTCAAAAGACTCTGTACTGTACATCAATTTTACCCCATTGCCCCCATCGCTAGGCCTCACACACCTGATAGGAAGTGAGAGACCTTTAATAGAACGCTGAGGCTCTTGTAAACACTAGGCCAACTTTCCAAAACACAGGCTGACGGAAGCACCCGTAGTTCAGCCTTATTGCCCTTGGGCTCTGGCTATTTCTGCACGTGGGAGATCCTGTGTCAGTGATCCAGTGAGGATAAGACAGCTCAGCCCATGAGATTCTGCCCTAGTCCGCACCATTCGCTCATAAATACTGGACATTTATGAAGGATCAAGAGAAATCGTGATTATGTCTGTCAGTCGGTTGGTTTATTATCAAGAAAAGGGAGGAAATCTGGTACTAAAACGCCCAAATATTTGCATAAAACACAACTATTGTCAAATTCTCAAATCCCATATGAGCCAGGTTTGTTTATTGATTGGTCAGTGTTATTGGGGCGAGAGGTCATGAGTTGTGAAAAAAGGAATCAAGGGAAAGAGGGAACAAAGTCCATTCTTGACACAGGCTTTTTTTTAATGACACAAAAATAAACAATGTTCAGTGGAAGCCATACTAAGAAAAACACTAATACTAATGTTTTAAGAAAACATCCATCACCTACAAAGCTGAACAATATTTGTATCCTGATCAGCTGTTCTTGATCAGCATTTTTCCAAGTTAAAAATGTGAGTCAAAGTTTATGAAAACAGCATTAAAGGGCTTAGTATCAGTAAACACATCCATAACACATTTAGTCAGAGCTAAGCTATTTTGTTTGAAGTTTCAGGATGTAGAGTGACAGGCTTTCAACTCAGAAAAAGGGGCGTCTTTACAGCTAGAGCAAAGGCATTGTGGTTTTTTTTTTCCTTTTCATTCACGTGGTTTTGCAACTTCTTGTAAACCTGTCTGGTTTCCTGAGCTTTGGTTCCTCTGCCAAATTTGTCTGACCTCTGGCAAAGTTCTGTATATCCATCTCACTAAAGTGTTATAATGTTTGGGCAATATATATAGAATACTCATATTGAAGTGATTTTTTTGTGAATGCTGTAATTTTTTTCATTTCAATATCCTTTCTTTAATATTTACATTTCAATAAAATACAACAAAACATTAAATAAACTTCCAATTATTTTGTTGATTCCAATTGCTTTTAGTTTTTTCCATTACACGTTTTTATCTACTTAATTCAGAGATTAGAACTCAGAGGAACACAATGATTTCTTCATCCCTAAAGTTAAATACACAGAAATCTGCTGTTACCTACACACTTCTAATCTGCAACGGCTGGCTGCACAAGAGAGGGCCGACCCCGCAGCCACTGCAAGCACACCTCTTCCCTTCCCCCTTTAGTTAAAGTGCAGTGATCTCAGTGGCCCTTGCTTTAAAATAGACCTGACACAAAAACCTCAATTGCTCCGAGAGGTATGGAATGGGTGGAGTGGTCACCGCAGAGGGATTTAGCTGGAGAGAGGTGGACTTAAATGTTGATGATCTGTGCTGGATCAATAAGGAATGTGCACGTGTGTATGTGCTGCTCCTACTTCATATTTTCTCCCTCCAAGCCTTCAGTTTGCACAGGAACTGGAAATCCAACCTCATCTCCAATTCAGAAAAGGAAGCTAATGAACTGCCTCTGACCAGCAATGCCTTACAGCTCTCTCTGTCTCTTTCTCTCCCTCTCAGAGTGTGTCACGTCTGAAGTCTGCAGTTGGTGTGACCAGATTTCCCAAATGAAAACTGGGGACATTTCTAGTTTAGTAGTGGTATTGTTAACACAGGTTATTAAGAGCTATTATTATTAAATAAGCCCCCCCAAAGAAAATATATATATAAACATTTAATAAAGCAATAGTCCCCAAGAAGTCATAGTTTCTCGGTATGCACTAATGTAATACTGATGTAATGGTCAAAGGTATGTGTTTATAGAGTATTATTATATAATGGCTTTAAACACAGCTCAGCCAGTCATAACAAAGAACTGGAACCGTTTTATAAATCAAATTTAAAAATGTTGCTCTGGGAACTCACTGAAATAAATTTCATTTGAAGTACTAAAATTATTAAATTAAAACTGAAACAAAAATAAAAATCTAAAAACAAAAATTAAAAATAAAACTGAAAAAATAAAAATGCAATTACTAAATACTAAAATAGGATAAAATTGATACTAAAGCACATGTATACATCAGTCCTCGCTTTTGTAAAGACAATGTAAAGACAATTCATAATTATGCAATCTAAAGCTACAAACCTAAACTGCTAATTCATATATATATATATATATATATATATATATATATATATATATATATATATATATATATATATATATATATATATATATATATATATATTGGCCTTTCCCTGTTTGCAAGATCTGAAGCTGGTTGCATAGCAGTTTGAGTGACAGTCTAAAAGCATTTATAGAGAATTTTTTAATAATTACATGGTGATGGAAAAAAACGAGGACTGTCCACAGAAGAGAAAAATCCAGCCTCTGTGTTTTTCTAGCGACAGGTCATTGTGACTAACGAGTCATGTAGTGGTAATGTCACATTGATTCACATGTCATTAATCCACTTTTAATGAACCCAACCCATTCTAATCAGTCTTGTCACTGACATGTGACCAATGACAGTCTTGACAGTCAGTAATGTCACTGCTGTACAAAAATCCCTTCACTGTCTGAAAGAACACAAAGCGTGACTCTTTACCAATTACACTTAAAAGCTCTGTTGTACATCAGGCTTATATGGAAAACCCAGTTAATTCCCTCTACGTTATTTAAATGTATAAATTTACAAACAAACATAGAAACAACGCAGCTCTTCCAATTCGTAACGCACGTCCTGTTTGTCATCCAACCACAATTGCTTGTGATGTGATTGACAGTTAAGAATAATGCCCCACCTCTCAAATCTTACGCCTGCTAAGAAGACGCTCACAGCTGTCCCCAGCATTCAAGCAAATCCATTTAAAGGTGTCCAAAGCTAACTTTTAAGGGCCATCTGCGTTCACACCAGCTGTGGACTGCAGGGTAGCTCTGTTTGCTGGAAAGGTAGAAGTTCCATCCAAAGAAAACATCACACACAGATGAGCAAACAACAATACTGTTTCACACTCGAGCTGTGCACTGTCAGATGCTTAGGGCAAATATTCACCTTTATGCTTACAACAGTGAAGTGTGACTCACTCAAGTAAACACTTATAAAAAGTACATACATACATTATAAACACTACTGTTGTTTGAGGTTGGTAAGACTTTCTAAATGTTTTTGAAAGATGTCTGAAAGAAGACTGCATTTATATGATCAAAAAGTCAAAGTATTACTGTGACTTTTTGGTTTAAAAATGTTTGGTTTAAAACTGTTTTAAGCTAAATAAGCTACTATTTTCTATTTTGTAATAGACTTTAAAATGTAATATGTAATTATGCAATATTAAATATGTAGTTATCAGCAGCCATTAGTCCAGTCTTTTTGTCACATGGTCCTCAAAAAGAATTTCAGTATTTTTTTTTTTTTGGACAATTTCAGGCATTTTTTAGGATTCTTTGAAAAACAGCATTTATTTATTAAAAAAACACTTTTGTAATATTATAAATGTCTTTACTGTCAATTTTGACCAACTGAATTTATTCTTTCTATACAAAAGTACACTCATAACACAAAAAATAATGGTTTCATGGTGCCATAGAAGGATTTTTTCTAAATGGTTTCATAAAGAACCTTTCGGTTTCACAAAAGGTTCTTTGTGACAAAAGAAGCTTCTTCAGATAATAAAAAGTAAGAAAGTGATGGTTCTTTAAAGATCCTTTTGTAGAACCAAAAACGGTTCTTCTGTGGTATTACTGTGAAGAACATTTATTTTTAAGAGTGCATTAATTTGCCTAATAAAAAAATCTTACTACCCCAACCTATTAAATGGTAACTTTGAGCTAATATCAAATAAGCAACTAAATTTGACAATTATTTGTACATGCCAAAACACTGCTGTTAAATCCAAGAAACCACCCAAAACACCTAAGAAGCGAATAGCCCTAATAACCAATTTAGAGCACCAAGGGTGCATAGCAACACTTTAGCATTACAGTCTACATTCTCTTCAGAAAATTAACACTTGTAATACCACCTGCTTTCATATCAGGACTAGTGTTTTTCTGTAAATAATAAGAATTCAATAGCGTACTTAAATACCACTTGCAGTTACACAACTGCCATCATCGCCATAAGGAGATCGCTTATGGGTTTTTCATTCATAGTCATTCTACTGGTCGTCGAACATCACATGGAAATAAGAGCAGTCGTACTATGTATAGCAGCGTGGGTTATACAATGTAGTGAGTCTGTTAAGAGTGTTTGCGGAGGTGGAAGGGAGGAGGGCTGGAGGTCTGTGGGTGGAGGTGGTGGAGCGTATTATGATCAGTACAATAACCCACTCCTCATGTCTCGGGGGGCCGGCCGCATCCTCCAGCCTTAATGGTGAAGAGGTTCTTTAAGACGCCTCTCTGCAGCCTCTTTTTCAATGCCTTGCGCTCCAGCCCCCTTCCCCTACACACATAAACACACACATTCAGATCACCAAACCAGGTATGAACACACAAACGCAAACTTACTTGCTACTCTGCAACTAAACACCTACAGAATTGGTGTAAGCTCGATGTGAACAGGACGGAGCCCCACGTAAACTCAGATTCACAATTTCAGAACGTGAATATTTACATAGCTCACATCCTCTTGTAGAACCTCCTACACGCGTTCTCTGATTGAGTAATGGAATTTGTGCCAAACAAGAACACACACTATCACAACACACACACACACACACACGCTCATCTCACACGTTCTGTTTTTTTTCTGGAAATCTATAACCGGCGCTCTTGCCACACTGAGTAAAACAACAACTTCAGAGCAAAAATTCAGAGTTCAACTCACTTAAACATTAAGTAATACAGGAAGTCCTTGTGAGGGTATTTTTAACCTGAAATCGGACCCATTCCGGCACCCATAGCCTCACTTAATAGAATAAGCAGCTGGGTTTAGGTTCATGCTTGATATGCATCTGCTTTTCAGTTTGCTTTTCCACTTTTTTGTATTTAGGTGCCAGTGTCAGAAGTGTAAGCATAAACGGATAAAAATACATGTCATAATGAAAAATATCAAGTGTTAAATAAATAAACACTCTTGGTAATTTTTTGCATATAAACATATAAATAATAAATAAGAAACAGAATTATAATAAAATAAAATCCTATTCTGGCACCCAGAGCTTCACTTAATAGAATAAGCAGCTGGGTTTATATTCATGCTTCACATGCAGCGTCTGTTTTTCAGTTTACTTTTCCAAGTTTTCTGCTAATATCCAACACTGGGCGCCAGGTACGTGTTTGAATAAGTCGCCAGAAGTAAGTTATACTATATGAGATGGACTTACGTTTGAGTCTCTCAAAGCTGAGCCATGCATGCTGTGCTTTGCCTTTGGATCATAATTGACTCCATATGTTGTTTGCATAATTTCTCAACCCCCCAATCGCCGGACCTACAACTGCTAACAAAGTTCATGCATCTCAGAACGTCCTACCGATGGTTTCTGAGTCTGACTGACCAATTTAAAAAAATATAAGTCAAAGCAAATCCTTAACGTATTGTTATGCTTTGAGGGATTATACTAAATCAATTTTTTTTCCATTAAGTTCCCAAAAGTCATCTCAGGTTAAGGGACGGCAGCTAGGTGCGCTAACGGTGTTGTCATGACGACAAGCAGAGAACAGCACATAGATAGTGTACGGCGCAGGTCTGGTCGTCTTTGATTTCTCTTATTGTCAGGCAGAGCAATACCATGTCTAATTACTAAAAAAATAAAAACATGTAAATACATCTCACAGATATTCCTATAAAGACATGAGAGAAATAAAGAGTGTGGGGTATGTACGGAGTTACTGAAACTGAATAGTGACAGTTGTCGTGAATCATTTGTGTACTTGAAGTAGATGCAGAATTCCACATCTTGCTTTCTGTGTCAGAGTGTTCAACAATCATCCCTCCCCCCCTCACCACACACAGCTTCAGTAAACAAACCAGGGCTGGACACCAGGGTCAAGGGTTGAACACACCAGAGGACACGCACTAGAACATTTTGTCAGCTTAGCAAAATGTTGAAATGAGGAGGAAGAGAGAGATCATCAGACTCACGTACTGTAGTTACCCATAATTCCTTCTTTTCCCTACTCTTCTGTTGGGTCTTTACTGTATGGCCGCTAATCACAGACACTGTTAAAGAATTGCTATGATAACCTCGAATTGTCCATTTTGTCCAATGGAAAATAAATGAAAAAATAAATACATTTATGATCATAATCTTAAATGCTTTCTTTTGCTAAAAACATGCACAATAAAAACAATGGCCTGAAATTGTTCAATGAAATTTACATAAATTAAAGTATGCAGATAAATAAATATACATTTCATTTATTTGCATTTTTTATTCATTAAATTATTTTTTAATTATTTATAGTAATATTATTAATAACAATAATAATAATAAAAATAATTAATTTGTTTTGTAATGTACTTCTTTTAAACACGAAGCGCTAACAATTTCAGGCCATTTTCCATTTGATGTTTCGCCATTTGATAAAAAATTTATATATATTTCTAAGAATATTATATATTCTATTTTATAATTACTATATAATTAAGAATATTGTATATCCTTACAAACATCACATGGTAAATGTGTCATATTTTCAATAAATAAATATTGTTGATAATCTCAGATTGTACCCATTGTAGAGCATACATTAAACAGAACGTGACCTATTAATGATAAAAAAAAGAAATCATAAAGAAATGCATGATCGTAACAATACAATACATCGATGAAAAATAAACTAAACTGAAATGAACCGTTTAAGGTGTAAAATAAAATACTCATGATAATCTCAGATCATCATTTTTGTATACATTAAATAGAAAGTATATGTGAACAAGTAGAGGCATCCATATCCCTTCTGTATTACCAAACAATCATAACATTCCTTTCTGCGTTTGCAAACATTTGTGAGTCATTATTCAATTGAAGGACACACTCTGTCTCTGTCACATGCTTCAGTTTACTCACTGACATGCATGAAGCCAGCCTCAGCGCAAGCACATATTGTATGTCATGATACAATAAGGAATGACAAATTATTTTTCATACTATGCACCACAGAAATCATTCAGCTTATTCTGGCAACACAGAACACACACCTGGATCCGTCAGTGCAGTGAAGGGTATCATTAAAACGACACGCCCTCTGTGCCGCCAGACAGGACCGGTGACAGACCCAACATTAACTCAACATGTCCGCGCTCCCAATGTTCTGTGCTCTTTAGCTGTTTGTCACCAAAGCAGGATTGAGGGCAAAGCTGAGCATTTGATCAGCTGGGGCCGACAACTATGTAGACCACAGGGGCATTCCTGAGTCCCCTGGGTTGAGCCTGGGACAGATGGGGCCGGTTTGGGACGGAATCTTGCCCACTTCCTGGGCTGAAGCTCTGGGGGTATCTTTCGAGGATTTCCCAGATAATCCCTTCGGCAAGGTGTCCGGTCTCAGGCGAGTCCCATCAATAATTCACTATCCCCAGCCCACCTGTGTGAAGCTCCTCCGAGCAGAAGGGCACTAACCCTTAATTCCCCATCCGCATGACCAGCATGGTCCAGTCGTGTGGCTGGAGACCGCTTTAATGGAATCCTCCAGCACCACATAAAGCAGAGGTGATAAGCAGATACGCTGTACTGATTATTGGGTCCCATTATTGAGCCCCCTATCTGGCTGATCACTATCTGGGAGCCACGGATAAAATCCTCCAATACTCTTCTGATAGGGGCCATAGAGTCAAACAAATATACTTCACAAAGTCAATGAATCAAATTAAAGGTTGGATTTTTATCAGTGTGTATCTAACATGCTCTAAACATATCGGTAAACAATACTCAAAAGTTTAGGGTTGGTGAGACATTTGTATTCAGTTTTTTTGCTGACCAATCTGCATTTATATTATCAAACATTCTGTGAAATCAGTAATACTGTGAAGTTTTATTAGCATTTAAAAATCACTCTTTTATATTTGAAAAATGTTCAAATATAATCCATCCCTGTGATGGCGAAGCCGTCTTTAGTGTGACATGATCCTTCAGAAATCATTCTAATATGCTGGTCTAGTGCTCAAAAACACTCCTTTTTATTATCAATGTTGAAAACAGTTGCACTGCTTTATATTTTTTAACTAAGATAGACTTTTTTAAGATTTTGGATGAATACCCTAGTAAAAAAGTAATATTTTCAATTCGATTTACTTAATTTATTTCAGAATAATTAGTTTTTAAAACTGTACTACTTGTGCTTAATACACATTTCTTGAGAAGCATAAAATGTGACTTATGCCATTATTCATGAATATTGTATGATCTATTATATGAATAATTGGTCTTTAAATGCACAATATTTAAATTATACTTGTAATAATTTCACTTTTGCATAATCAAGTGTACTTCAGTATATCGTTATGGACTCCCACACTGCTTCCACAAAATTAAAGTGTATTAAGCACAAAATTAGTTGTTCCAGCAGACTTTAAGTAGACTATATAGGCTACATTTATACAAAAGTACATAAATATGTAAATGGATTTGTAGTATATTTAGCATTAAATAAATGTATTTCCAATACATTATAGTATATAACTTTGGTACAAAGTTTCAAAGAACATTTATACATCTTTTGTGATATTCTAAATGCTGATCTGCCTTTGATCAATGGAGCACATCCTTGGTAAAGGAAAGTATTACTTTAAAACAAAATAGATTTGTTAAAAAAAAAATGTATACATTTAAAAGAGATGTCCATCTAAATTCATATAAATTCATTTTGAACATGTTAAAATTGATCCACGTCTGTGCAAAAGTCTCCAACACAACACTAGGGTTTTCTGGGTGGTTGCCAAGGCTTCGGTGGCAGTTGCTAGAGACATTTAGAGTGGCTTGTAGCATGTTGCTATGCAGTTGCTAAGGTGTTCTGAGTGGTTGCTAGGTGGTTACTTACTGACCCAACACATGAGACACTACCTCAAAGACACGCTCCTTCAAAGATCCTTTATTCAGTGTAAATCTAAAGGTTTTTTTCCCACCCGTTTTATGGTACGCCAGGTGAAAATCATAAGTCTAATCACTTAGTACAACTCTGCTGAACAAGCCGCACAGGCATCACTCAAATGCCTAACCAGAAGAATTAGGAATAATAACAGGAACTGTTGCTTGCCGAGCACCACTAAATGCCAAATGTGGTCACCATGAGCTACAGTATCAGCGGCAGCAGTAGTATCATTTCCTAGTGTTTTGGACAACACATACACTCACTTTAGCAAGGGTCTTAACTGCAGCAAGAGCATTAAATAACCTCATCTCTGGTAGAATAGCCTTGAGCAGCAGTGGCTGCCTCACAGTTTAAGGCTGAGTGACCAACATTTGCACTGTGTAGAGTCACACACATGAGGACACAGTTACCGTATCAAAGTACACACACACACACTGCGCGCGCGCACACACACACACAAATGCACATCGACCTCCACACCACACTCTCTCCGCGAAACAAATGCCTTCGCTGTCAGTTGTGGCCAGGTCTGCCGTAATTGAAAAGAACAGCCACGGGCCAGCCCACAGACACGGCACACCAAGCCAGGAGCCCGTCACTGACAGCCAGCCATCAATACCAATGACTGTTCCTTGAGGAGCAGATGACATCCACGACACCACCCATGCAACACCCCGGCGCACACATACAAATGCTTGCCTCCCGCCCCCTCGCTGTCCTTCCCCCGCCACTTGAGTCTCTGATTCCTACCCCAGTTTGTCACCGCAGTAACTCCACTCACCGGGAAGCCTGTCATCGCTTCAGAGATGCACGTGCCATCGGCAAACGCACGCATACGCGCTCGCGCTCTCTTACGCTCATGCATGCATGCCAAACGAGGGGGATCAAACTTTTTCGAGAGTGGAACAGTGGCCGCTTAGAGACCTCTGCCTCCTTTCCCTCGCACACACACTTCTCAGAGCGTGTCAATATTTAACCCAGAAAAACCACTTTGCCCGTTTAAAAAAACTCAATCTTACTAAACAACCTATTTAAAATCCTACACATACTTTGTGAACTCTGTTGAGACACTTCAAACCACTTTACGGCACATTTCAATTGCATGTGGCACTCAACATAAATTTCAAACTGAAAAAAAAACCACAATGACATCAAGCTCATATTTCACATCTTAAGCCACCTGCATTGTGCAATTGTTATAGAAGGCTGGACAGCATCAGACCTGTCATTTGGCGTAAGACTACAGTGACAGCTGAACAAGATGCACAGAGCGGAGACAAACAAGCAAGACAGAGGCATTCAAAGAAGAAAAGGAAAAAGAACAGTGAGAAAAAAATATACACAGACCTGACCAGGAGCTGCAGAGCGACAGAAACTGTCTTCCTTATACAGTCCTCTCTGTCTGTCTCTCTCTCTCTCTCTGTGTGTGTATGAGTGTGTGTGTGTGTGTGTGTGTGTGTGTGTGTGTGAGACTCCCTCCCCTCTCAGCTCCTCTCAGCTGCTCAGGGCAGTTCTCAGGAAATGAATGGGAGCTCACAGAGAACTGTTGTACTTGCAAATGACTTACCACGGTCACATGATCCGCTAAATGTAGGGTGGGCCGGTGGGTGGAGGCTTCATAAGCAAGAGAAGACAATATACTCTAAGCTTTAACAGCATGCATCGAATTACACGGGGCCCCTCGTGGGAGGTTTCCGACATGTCTCTGAGCCCAGGCAGCGGAGAAACGCTAGAGTACCTCCTCGTTTAAAGGGGAAGAGAAAGAGAGAGAGATGGGGAGACGGAGGGAGGGAGAGAGAGAGAAACAGAGTAGGTATATTTCCTCACAAAAAGTGCCCTACTTTATGTAAGTTTGGAATTTGGACAATTAAAAAAGCTTAAAGGAGGAAAGCGTGTAAACATTTTTGTTAATTAAATTCATTTTTTTAAAGTAAATTATTTATAATACATTATATGTATTATCATTACATATTATATTTTTGGTAATTATGAGCAAAAAAATTATTTTGATGTACTGTAAGTTGAAAACATAAACATTTTGGTTCATTATCCTACCCTAATTATCCATTGACATTTAACAAAGAAATATCATGAAACATTTTGTTTCTGTATTAAGTGTTTTCAGTGATAAACTGAAAATATAAACGTAAATATAAAAATCTAAAATGCCAGCCTCACACAGCTCTTAGGCTCAATTTCTATTAGTCATCACACACTGCTCTCCTTCAGATTATGGATGCATCTCTACTAAAATTCAACAGAAGCCATTTATTTCTGTGCATGTAAGCATGTATATGGGAATGTTGTGAAAACTCAACCATGGTATTAAAGAGGCAGCTAAGATGCAGATTCGCTCTTCTGGGAATCCTAATTAATGTATAGGAAACTGAGCTAATTTGCATCTCTGATAGACTTTGTGTTCTGCACAAACACATGCTGATGGGCTTGATAGTGATTTGAAAAATTCTTAGGTTTACTTAACCCTGTCCTGCCTTATTCATGTTGCAATTGGATAGTTGGGTAGATAAATCTATTGTTGCAAGAAAATCAAGTATTTCATATTTGAAATTAATAGAATGCAGTGGAGATTTTCTGAAAATAATGATGTAATATTGATTCCCGAATAGGAGAACACACATCCGTTTTAACTGTGATAATTATACGACATATCAATACCAGATCATCATTGTGAATTACATGGGAGAAAACAAAGACTCGTATTCTTGCGTCTGACAAAATGGCCATTGAAATACCACTCTGCTGATGCTTTTAATGCTGATTAGCCCTGATGCTTCTTTATGAAATGCTATACCACCCAGCTGCAGCTTCTGACAAGAGTGGCAATTTCCCCAGCAATAATGACATCTCGAGGAAGCAGTCCCGCTCTGCCCGCACACCCAGCCCAGCCTGGCACACAAAGGGTCCTGGCATGTCTTGTAAAGGGCTGAACTGGAATCAGGCGTTCCAGTGGGAGGGTGAGCTGTGCGTGGAACTCTGCCAGGGAACATGGCCCCATCTTAGCTCCCCTGCAAAGAGGAAAGAGAGAAAGGAAGACAGAAAAAGAGTGAACACCCTTGATTACAGCTGTGGCACGGAAAGGACCCAAGGCGATTAGGTGGGCTCCAATGTCCGTGTTTACCACGGTTAACTACACAGCAGGCAAACAGTTGGTGTAAGGTGATAAGATTAACCAGACCCAAGTAGGCCAATATATACACATTTACACTTCAGCCATAAATTACATGCTAACAAAGAATATGGTTCCATCTGCCTGCTCCAAAGTATAGACATGACTGTCATCCCTCCAGCAATCCTAATCTATTTCAGCAATAAAAAAGGACATGTCCTAGGGGTCCATTTTAAAGGGATAGTTTATCAGTATATTCATTCTCATCATACTCAAACCTGTATGACTTTGTCTTCTGTGTGAAACACAAAAGGAGATGTTTAGCAGACTATCCTAGCTGCTCTTTTCTGTAAAATGGACATGAATGGTAACCATGACAACCCCTGATCCACATAGCCACAAGTTTAACATGTTAAAAAAACAACTTAAAAAAAACAACTTAAAAAAATTTAATGGCATGAGAGATTTTGTTTGTGATCTTGTAAACCTTTTAACATTTTAACAGTCAGCAAAGAAAAGAAAAACTTAAAAACTGATCAGAACAATAACTCCTAATGTCCTAGTGTGAAGAACTAGTGTTTGATGAAAGCAATTGTGGACCATCAATAAACAAAGTACTTAGCGATCTATGGCAGAGCATGGAAGCTGGGAAATGTGTTGATGGAGCATTAGCCATACAGCTTTCCCGGCTGCATGAGAGACCCTGTCGCTGCGCAATAAATGCGTCTCCCGCTGGGTAACTCACCGCTGTCTGTGAGCCTGCCCTGCACGTTCTGCACAGAACAAGAAAAAGAATTACTTCACAGCACTTCACCGTCAAATTTGACTGGAATATAAATATCACAACATTATGTGCACGTCCTTTACAGCTATAATTGAGAACTGTCACTACGATAACAGATTTGTGTTTTTTTGCGTAATAACTAAGAGTCTAAGCCTGTTCATTGTTCAATTTCAAATGAAATCAGTCACAGAGAATCAAAGTGAAATTAGATTCCCACTAATTAGGTCTCACACTCCAATAATGAATGGACAAGGCTCTTTGCAAGTTTTAGAGTTTTAGACTCAACTTACAAACAAGTAGCATGATAGCGTAAAACACATGAAGAATGCTAAATAATTTTTATTAAAGCAAATAAAATTGAAAAGTACCATCAAACCATGTTATCAACATTATAACAACTAATGCCTAAAATTCCAAAATTATATTTTTATTGTAAGATCCATCATCTGTTCCATGTGTAACATAAGATGTATGAGCATAAGATAATAAGCAGTTTCTAGTTTAATACAAATGAAAGAAACTAGTTTGCTTCAGTTATTAAAACAGTATGTGAATTTTGTGGGTGAGGTTATGTTCAGAGGTCCACAGCTCAAATCAGCCAGAAGATCTGAGAAAGACAAGTCTGTAGTGACAGGGTGTTCCTCCATGTTGTCTGGTCACTTCATTTGTACAGGCTCTGATCTCTTAAGCGTGATAAACAGTTTGCTACAATTCTGGGAGGAACCTTGCGTTTCCTCAATGACATGCCAATTCAACTCAAGTTTAGTCTCAAATGTATCTATAACAGAAATGCATATATCTTCAAATAGCTGATGCCAGCATTATTATTGCTCAAATTATTACTGCTCACTGCAAATGTAAATGATGCTTCAAATTAAGTATTATTTAAAGGAGAGGTGTGCAGCCTCTTTTCAAAATGACGGGATCCATGATTTTAGCCTGCCAGAAAATAATCCAAGTGAAAAGTCCTAAACACTAACACTGAAGGGGGAGCTAAGCTGTATCTAGCAACCAGAAAATCATAGAGACTTGTGCCTTTTTTGACTTGGTCCACTTAGCAACCTTCGAGAACAGCCTAGCAACCGCATAGCAAAGGCCTGGCAACCACCCTAGCACTTTTGTTTTTTTCTTTTCAGAACATGCAGACATTCAGTTCTTTCAGATGTTATGGATGGTTTACTGTGAAATTTCCACCCATTTTCAAAAGCCAAGAAAGGACCACAGAGCACAGAAGGGCAGTAAAAACGTGATCAGGGACTTGGGGTCAACGGTTTTATTTCTTTAACTAGTATAAAGACGGATTTAATACTCTGTGCTGAACCAAGCGGTCTTTTTCTAGCTAACAAGTGTATTATTCCAGTAAACGTTCTTCAGTGTGGAGTTCAGAAGCACACGACATGTGCATGCTCGGGGGCCAGGGCTCTTCAGGAAGCGGTGTGTGTGTTTGTGTGTGTGTGTGTGTGTCCACCTGCACAGACCCTGGCTGTAAAGACGGGGCTCTGGCTGGTGTGGCTGCAGGGTCTGAATCGGGTCTGCATCTATGTGCAGTGTCCAAGGTCAGCACATCACCGCGGGGCAGAAGCAGAGGCAGGGGCAGGAGCGGGGGCGGCTGCTTAAACACCACCACTACCTCTTCTGTGTCCAATAGCAACTGCATCTGCAGAAGGAAGAAGTGTGCACTCTGTGGGCAACTGCCAACACACAGACTCACACAAAAACATATAGATCACTGCTGATGTTTGTGGACACGCACAAACACACAAAACGACTGGAGAAACGGAGCTTTGTAAAGGACAGCTGTGAAAGTATCAAGCGAGAGCGATGTGTTCTCAGACTGCAGGCTGGGTATTATGTGATCTCCGCTCAGATCCATTACCTGGATCATTTTCCCTCACTGGGTCTGACTTAGCAAAGGCGGGGCTGACATTTAACCCCCAGCAAACTGTTACCAAAGTCACCTGAGCATGAGCCATGGGCGTAGATACGACTACCTAACTTCATTAATAAATAATTATATAGTCATTCACACATTTTCCTCTACATTTTGCAAGTTTCACAGTTAAGCAGAAAGGGTTGAGGTGAATGCTTTGTTACCGAAACCTATTGGACTGTCCATGAGGCAGCATTTTAAGGCATCACAGTAATGCTCACTAACTTTATTGTTCTAAAAGGTAAACAATGGTATTGTGTCTCCTTGTTTTAGTCATATTCTTAGACAGGATTACTTACGTACTCCACAGACATGCCATTTCCAGAATGCACTGTGACAGACTTAAAAATCCAACATAGCAACACAAGTGAGAGAAACATACTATATCTATTTAATGTGATATTTCATTCAATACCAAATGTACGGTCATGGCAAATTTTCACGGGCAAAAAAAGGTCCTTCATCTTGCGCCAATAGCTTCCACAAAAGTACCCTTAAAACCAAGCAGTTTTCTGTTGGACAACCCGGAGAGCCCATGTGACCAACTAGAACCTGTTGCGAAATCTTCTGCCCTTATGTGAAACTCCACATCAGATCAGATTCCTTGGAATTTTAAGTTCCAAGATGAGTGCCAATTTTCAACTAGCATTGCATTGTTACCACGTCAGCAGTATATGCATATAAGAAATGTGTACTTTTTAATATGATAAGACAGATCCAGGACAGATCCACAGACTCAAGATTAGATCAACAAAGGGGCAAAACCAAAATCAAAAGTGCATTATGAGTAATGAAGTCAAAAGAAACGTCACAGCTCTTTTTCTGTTTTCACAGTCATGTAGCACCAATAAAAAATAGCATATTTTGATCAAGTGCTGTATTGATTTTTACCCAATATATATATATATATATATTTTGTTAGATTTTTGTAGAACTTCACACTATTAGATAGCAACATGCTAAAATTAAACTCTACTGCAATCAAATGTGAGGTGTTTTTTTGTGCTACTGGCATAAACATGCAGATTAGATGCCTATGTACAGTATTTCAAATTAGTCACATGACAGTTAGGATGTTGCCATAGAAGTCCAATGCCTATGTATGCAGGTATGTACAGTATGTTTTAGCAAAGACAATGTCAAATATCATCATATAAACCCTACTCTTCCCTTATTTACCATGATTTCGCTATAGTAACACTTACTGTAAAAATACCCATTATAACTTGCTGTTACTATGGTTTTAACACAAACACCACAATTCAACTATATTTGCTATATGGGTAATCTTAATAAGAATTCATTTAGTTTCAGCAGAGCTGAATGCAAATGTAATGCTAATCAATCCGTCATAAGGAAAGATAACAGCCCCTGGCCTCATCTGAAGGGCCAAATACTGTACACAGAGCGCACCCATCACCCAGCCACATGGACACAAGGAGAGCATTGGGTTTGTGTTGAACCTTTTGTTGCTCTTTCCCCAGCCAGCAGCCTTGGTTTAGTTGAAGAGAGACCTCCCCTTGTTTCCAAGCAGCTCCACCCCTCCCACCCAGGCTCAGGGTTGGGAACAGCCAGTGCTGTTCATTGTGGGGGCTTTCGGTACACGGAGGAGGCTGCCAGCAGGTAGCCATGGCAACAACATTGCTTTCACTCTCTACTTTTTTGTGCTTTAAAAGGGGACTGTGGAGAATTGGAGGGGCCCTCATCACAGGCCAAATTAAAGAGGTCACAGTCATTTGCTGGCACCAGTTGAAATAATCATAGAGACGGATGTGTTGCAAAGCAACGGTGAAACGGAGGGAAAAAAATGAGCATATTTAGCAGACAGCTCGTTCAATTGTAATATGATTAATTTATGTTGCAAGTGGGAAATTGGAAGAGAAATTACGAGAAATGCATTTGTCAGAAGAGTTAGGGGTAATTACGAGCGCTAGCGTTCTGCGTTAACATGAAGGAACAACATTGAGACAGAATTGGGTATGCAAACATCTAACTTTAACGAGAAGTGCAGACAAGCTTTATCTTTCAGCAAACACCTCAAATCAATAGCCGTGAGTGAGTGCTGTTTACTCGAACACTACATATTTACAATCAGGAGGGACTGACTGCTCCACATGCATGCTTGCAGCGTTCTGCGCACATTCTGATTTTTACTAAATTTCTTGCATAGTGTATGAGCCAAACCTTATAATCCAGATCATGTATATTTACATTTTGGCAAGGGTTAGAATTCCACAAGCCACAAAACCCTTGACTCTGACTGGGTCTATTTCCTGTATTTTCATCAGCTTTTTGTGTCTTTAACTCGGCACGGGTGTAAAACAGGAAAACCGATATCACTGTAAAACCCTGGAATGTCTCATATTGGTGAAGGCTGTTTTGACTTTATGATACTGACCAGGGCAAGTCACTCAAAGCTGCTTATTTTTAGTTGGATTTTACCGAACTTAATCAGGAGTGGGATTTGATTTATTGCCAACGTAAATCAAACACTCGAAGAGGTGCATGTGGCCAAGCCTGGGGTGAATTGCTATAAAGAATATTACAATTAGATTACATCACAACCAAACCATTTCTATTTTTACATTCTGATTAAACACAATTTGTCATATCAGGAATTTCCACAAGAGAGGTCCAAAACTGGATGTAAGGCTTCCCACTCACGCAAGAACAGTGAGTTTATGAGGACATTGTTATGGTAAGCCTTAAATATTCTTTTTCCACAAGCTCTTTCTTGGCATTTAGTTAAGATCTCATACAAGGTCATTTTGGGTCAATAACGTGACACTCACTATTTTTGTCTCAAAAATACATTACAAATGTACTTCATACATAGAATATAAAATGCGCCTATACTTATATTTATATACAGACAAAAAAAAACTATAAATTTTGCCCTTGAGCAAAAGTACAAAGTAGGAAATTTACAGAAATTGAATAAAGAAATAAAACATAGATGAAATATATGAAATATAGATGAATTCTTAAGTTACAAAAGTTTTTGATTTCCTTTTTTTTCATTCACTAACCAAAATCACAGCCACTGGATTATTAGATTATTTTGTCTACTATTACTTTAAGAGCTGCCGTTGCTGAACATGGCACAGACCTGACATGCATAGCATTTTCTCACAAGCCTTTACCTTTACTGGCATGCTACAGGTTTTAAAGCCTCTAGTGAGTTGACAAGTTAAATTGAGGGAGTTAGGTTGAGGGAGACAGGACAGCCACTGCTTTTCTGAAAACCACTTAGAAAAGAGTTCTAAAATGTGATTCAGATATGTCACCCTGGACCATAAAACCAGTCATAAGGGTACATTTTTAGAAACTGATATTCGTACAACTTCTGAGAGCTGAATAAATAAGCTTTCCACTTATGTCTGCTTTGTTAGGATAGGTCAATATTTGGCCAAGATACAACTATTTAAAAAAATATGGAATCTGATGGTGAAAAAAAGAAAGAAAATTTTATTTTGTCCAATACATCTTAGCAATGCATATTACTATATAATTATATATAAATAAATATATATGTGCAACTTTAAACACTAGTTTTGTGGTACAGGGAAACAAAAAATAATGTTTCTATTTTAAACTAAATGTTTTATTCTTTTATTTATTTATATTTGGTTACTCTCATACAAGTTCATTTTAACTTTCTCAATAGCTTCAATTTCCTTTATATAACTGGAATAGCCATGGCAGCACCCAAAAACAAATCATGATGCTGCTACATTAAGTATGACATCTCAAAGGAAAAGCACATTTTCACATTGTCCACTGATCTTAAGCCAGCGTCATTTAGCATCAGACCTCATTTTAGACTATGCGCAATCACATTTTCTTCAAAACTGATCATTCGTATAAAAATGCAAAAAAAAAATCACATTAAGACAATAGCAGAATAAGCACAAGCAATGTGTTTCATCAAGTTACATATGACTTAGCTTCACAAGCCTAAAAACACCGGATCACTTGCAGCCCATGACATCATTCTACCCGTTTCGCCCACCTCTATGTTTAATTATCTTTCAGCGTGGTTGTGCGTGTGTATACCTCAATTATTCACACTATTCTGAAAAACCCATGAACATTTTCTCTAAATTGCCTATTATTTAGCTCGCTTTTCTGTGAGATCTCACAACGATGGAGAATCTTTTGAACGTCACAGCGCTCTAACTATTTGATTGACATGTGTGCACCTTGCTCACAAGCTCCTTTACTCGTCTTTCTCACTACCACCCACCCAGCCTCCTCCCTTTCCTGTGTGATAGGCTAACAGGAGACATCGCCCAACCTCGTGCTTGACTTCCCCCACATTTGCAGCAGATGGCCCTCACCATCAAGTCTGATGGAGGAATTCATCTGGCAGGGCTTCCTGACCAGGGCCGCCCCTCCTCTACAACACTGACTGACCTATTTGTATTCTCTGCACAGCAGATGAGGCACCCTGCCCTCTTCGCTCTGGGCATCTGGGGACTGGCTGTGGGAACCAAAGCCAGCCTTTCCTGGCAGGAGCTCGCCGTAACCCTCTGAAGCTTCTCGACACGCTTATATGCACAGGGGGAGAGAGAGCGTCCAGCCTCATGTCCTCGCTGTCACCTGGGCATGTGGTGGCCTGAGTGTATCCTGAACAGAAATGACCAGTGTTCAGTGTTCTGATTGGCTGTGATGTTCTACTAAACCATTAACAACATTGACATTCAACTTCAAACCTGCACTACAAAAGTGTCACGTTTTGCAATAAGTTTTTTTACTTTATTATTAGCATTATTACTTCTTTTTCTAACACTGCCAAATCTTTCTCTGTTTACAAAGAGTATACATTGTGAGTGTCATTTACAATATTTTTATAGCTCTATATTATGTTCACATGCATGTAAACATTGGTCTATTTTAGCGCCTACTAAGAAATTTTGAGTGAAACATAATTTAGAATAATTAAAATGAACATAACTAAGCACTGAACAAATATAAATTAGATCTCCTGAGCCCTGAAAGAGCAACCTATGAACAATAAGGTTCAGAGCTCTTGTTGCTCTTAATGTTCACCTGAGCGGTTCTTAAAACAAATGTGACACTATTGATTTCCAGCCCGATACTGCAAACTCATAATAAAGAAAAATTACAAATAGGATCTATAACTGTTTCTCCTAACAATAAATTTAATCAATTGCAAATTGAGTCGAGTGCTTACATCCCCTGCTCATGAGAAAAAAGACCCTAGTAATCCTCATACATCTTGATCAACAATGATCTTTCAAACACAGATATTTCAATAATAAACAGAAAAATGTAACAAACACTGCTCTGATTTGCTAAGATACGTCTGCAATCAAAAGTCAGTGAATTCAAAATCTTTAAAGACCAAATTATCTGAACTGTGATATTCGCATTAATTTTATTTGTAGATTTATTTATTTCACATTTGAGTCTCATTTTTCTTAGAGACAAACATGACACTTAAAAGAAACCTAACCAAGACCTCGATTAAGTCTCCTGAGCCCTTAAAGAGGAACCCCTCTGAGCAATAAATATTTCCCCTGGGTTGCTCAGATGTGACATTGCTGATCCAAAATGACAGTGCAAAGGAACAAATGTCAAAGCAGAAAATAAAAAAAATGTTTCAGAGTGACATATCGCACTGAGAACTGTCAAGAAATCTTTGGCAACAATGATCCAAAGTACTTCTCAGACCTGAATGTATTTTTCAAAGGCAAAGGCAGGAATATTATAGTCTGATAAAGTGGTAGCAAACTGCTGCCGGCCCCCACCGTCAATCAGAGCGGCTGAATGTGGCCAGGGACCGAGGTGGTTAGGAGGTTCATTTGAAACCAGTCAGGCATTTCTGATAGACCTCCATTTCACTCTATCCATGTCTCCCTCCCTCCCTTCCTTCACTGGCTCCCCCTCCATCTCATCCTTTCTCTCTCTTCCGTGTCCTCCCTCCTTTCTCTGAAGCAGGGTGTACTACACTGTGGTGGGGCAGAGGAATGCAGACCAGGGTAATCACAACATCATCAACTCAGAGCACTGATGTGGTCGACCCAATAATGCACCTCTAATTGAATAACTTATCCACCACACATCTCCCGTGGGGACACCCCGGGTGAAGCACGAACTGAGAGGCAGATGGCAGAAGCAGATCGAGCACTCATTCATACACTCTCACAACTCTACCAATCGTTGGATCCTTTCGCTAAAGGAGGACAGTTTTCGTTTTATTTTTTAAGGAAAAGCATAAATTACGAAAAAAAAAACGAAACGCAACAGAGACAAAGGAGCATACAAGAGCTTGAAGATAAACCCTATAAGACCCCCCCCTGGGCACCACTGGGTGGTCCTGCCACGTTTGGCACACTAGAAAAGGCACACACCCACAGAAATAAAAATGTACAGCAAACAGTGGAAACACGACATTAACAAAAATGCTGGGTAAATAAGCAAAAAAGCACGCCACTGGATTCTTGCAATGCATAACTATATAAACACCTAACTCAATGATATTATGCGTTTGAAATCTCCTTTGAAGTCTCTTATGATCACCAAGGTTGCATTTATTTGATCAAAACCAATATTATTCCACTAAAAAATACAAATTATTAATTTTTATTAATTATAAAGTTCGTTAATTTGTACAAACACAATGCCATTATAAATGTTTTTTTGTTGTTGTTGTTTACTGTATTTGTCAAGGACCTAACTGAGCATAAAAGACTTTTTTTCAAAAAAGACATTTTTTAGGCTTATGCAGGTTTGTGAGGTGACAATACCATGGGACCTTTATTACAATTCATACATTAATGGTATTTACAAGGTAAAAGCCCCAAAATATTTTCACGCGAATTTACTAGTAAAGTGCATCCATTTAGAGCTAGTACTCTGATATTACGTGCTAAAAATGTATTTACCTTTAGTACGGAGGGAGTGACAAGCTGCACGCTAACAAACGTCAGCATGTAATTGTTTCAGATGATTGTAGGTAAACATCCACTTCATCCAGTGTTACTTATTTGTAACGTTATTTTTGCTGTTATCGATTTGTGTTCGACTGAGAAACCGCGCCAAACAACTGCGTGGTGACTGACCTTTTCGAATGATTCGTGAACTGATTGCGATAGTTTGACCGATTCGTTGAAAAGAACCGACTCCCTGTTGAATGAGGCATTCAAGTTGTATTTGTAAACACTCCACAGAAAATACGGATACGCAATTTGTTTGCTGAAATATTGTCAGGGGAAATATTTCTCTCAGATTTCTCTCAATCTGTTGCATATGTAGCCTAAATGGTTGAATAGGCTAAATCTAATTTATCAGAGCTTATATAAGATTTGTGGACAAGGTGGACGAAGAACTAATTCCAATACTTAAAAAGGAATCGGATTACTCTATAAGAATCTGATTAATTCATTTATATACTTTGAGGAGGTTATAGTTATTTTTATGTAATTGTAAGACAGGATTGTGGAGTAGTTTTTTTGAAAGGGTAACGCTTTTGTTGGTTTAGACTTTTAATTTTACATATGCATTTGGTTCTCAAAGCAATACAACTTGAGTTTTACTCATTTATACATTTACTATTTTGTTAGTTTGCTTTACCTTGGAATCAAACCCATGATCCTAGTGTTGTTAGATAATGCCATGCTTGACTGTTTGAGTTACAGAAAGACCACAAAGAAAAAGAATAGCTTTAACATGACTCTCGGTTTGAATGATGCCTTTACTTATTTCCAGAGAGCTAGGGAGAGAAAAGAATCAGGAAATCTTAGGAGCTACATTTGAACTCCCATTACCTGCACTAGGTGCACTACAGTTTAATGTGTCAGAGCTGCTCACTCTCTCTGTGTTCGTCTTATACTTGAAGCCCTGTATGTAGTCCATTTGTTGCAAACACTCAAGGTGTGGCTCTCATAATCAATAGGATCCTTGTTAGAACTTGCCTGGGCTCTGTCGTTGTAGGGCATTGATTTACCCTTCACAGCCGATTGCACTACATTTACCCAGCAGCGTGTTCAAATGAGTGCCCCACTGCTCTCTACCAATTAGTTTCCCTGCAACTATAGCACTGCGGCATTCAAAGGGTTCGTTACCTGAGTTTCAGTCTTCCACACATAGCATGCAGCTTTTGCAGTCCAGCATGCACTAGCAATTTCAGAGGGATATTGAGAATGAGGGTCTTGCCATTGAACCTAATGGTTTTGTAGTAATGAACTTTCAGAGAATGTGATTGCATAGTGTGCGTTAGATTAGCATATGCTGGAACCGCAGAAGTGGACAAGGCCACTGTCTAGAGGTTGAGTCACGCTGCACTCTCAAGCACAGTCCATTGTGTTTAGTAATGCTGCTTTTTCCTAATGTGCTGTTTTGTAGTGATTCATTCATTCACATTAAAAGTTCCTCTGAAGAGCTATTTTCCTAGTCAAACATTGCGCTTTGCTTTTTCATGTAACATTTAATCTCTCCCAATGTTAAGGCCTTTTTAAAAGCATGCACAAACTTTGATATAAAAGACTCCTTCATTAAAAATGCCACCTAGCTCCCTGAGTAATATTTTTAGGGCAATTAATGGATCCATTTACATGCTAATGTTAGCATGACTGGGAGGGTACTGTATTGCTACATGCATTAATGTAAGCCAAAACATCCTCGGTCCTCTCTGTTGTCCTTGAAGTGGAACGCCTAATGTCCTCTGTTGTAAATACCATGGGGGGGGGCTGCACCCTGGCAAAAGGGTATCGATGCATCTTGGAAGTGTAATGATTGTGCCTAGGGCCCTAGCAGTCCACTGAGAGATCAGTGAGCTATAGGACTGCAGGCAACCAGGTGGGGTAGAAAAAAAAAAGGGGTCAGTAACGACCCGAAATGCAATTTCAACACACCCATCTTTAAGAGATTTAATATCTATATATAAAAAAACATCTTTCAGAGATTTTTCTTTTTTTTGCCAATGAAGGTCAGTTGTTCTTATTTTTATTTCCCCCGCCAACATTACCAGTGGCCCCACCAAAAATAAAGTTTTATTTGTATTTGCTAAAAATATTCGTATTTTTGTCAAAAACTAAAGTAACAGCTGTTCTTTTATTCTGTATTGTGACATACAGTAAGAAACATAGAAACGAGAAATAACCATTTTTATGACAAACTACAATTACCTAAACTCCATACATTCATAATCACACTTTTTGACTAAAAGACAAAAATAACAAGGATGTATAAGCTCAGTTAATGCAAATGTACTTTTAAAAAGCAATGTGCTAATCTTTCCCAATGGTCCCAGTTTTAAAACTGTTAAAATATAAAACTAACTTCCAATATTCACGAACACACACTTTTGCTGGTATTTGCTTTGCACATAATGTCAGGCATTACTAACTGATCTGTCATTTTTAACACGTTCTGTGACAAATCAACAGAACATGTAACATGAATGCAGAAGTAAATGTTTACATGTTCAAGGAAAATGGATAGAGGCAAAAGTCTTAGAGGCAACATAGCACTGGTCTGAAAGTACAAGTGATTGCTTCATCAAACTCTCTCACGCTCTCTCACACTAGCCCTGGCTGTGTGGACAATCCTTATTGTTGATTCCCATAGGTGTTATTGATTTCATTCCTTATTGAACCTGCGCAAAAATGTCTGTTAACCATTAAGCAAGTTTGATATTCAATATCAAGTCATTGAAAGTCTCTTTTAAATATCTGTTTGTACCTCAGCAATATTTCCCCACCCTGTTTGCTTGCCCTTTACACTCTGTCTCTGATTGTTACCTTTGATCGCCCCCAAATGTTAGCATTGTATTTTAAACTTACTTGCTCCAATGCATTTCGACACCACTTTGAAATCTCCTGAACTGACTAAAATGCCAGTCCATTGCTTTTGAGTGGAATTGGTCCAAGTTACCCCATTTTTCTCTCGGATTTTAACCCTCAGTAAAGCGAACACCTTTTTTTTTCTCCCTGGCAACCTAAACCATAGCTGGGCAGATCCGGCAAGACTTTATTTCACTGGATTCGATCCCAGCAAACAAAAGCTGCCCTGTCCACTTCATCCCCAGATGTTCTGTATTGATCTCCCTGTGGTTTTGGCAGGGTGGAGTGGCTGGGATTGTTTCTCCCCTTTTTTTTCTTTTTTCATTGCAGACAGAATTAGAAAACAAAGGAGAAGGAAAAGTCTGCGGGTGTTTTTGGCTCCACGGTGCGTGTCTGCTGGGCGTAGTGTCACATTTCAGGCAGAAGTGCGGCTGGCCTTGCTCACTTTGTTATCTCACTCTCTCTTCCCCTTACCCTATCCCTCCCTACACTCCCTGATTAATAATGCAGAGTGTCTCTTTATCTAATGTTCGGCTGTAGGTGAGTGCTGGATGGGCAGGTGAGGAGTGTACCTGTCTGCCTTCGAGGCAAAGAGACCTGGCTGATGGCCTAATGCTTGGAGGCATGAGGAGAAAATGGACAGCAGAGAGGTATAGCAATTTATAGACAGTCCAAGACTGCATAGAGGACATTTGTATTGCTCAGAGATTACAACTTGGAAACTTATTGGAGTTTTCCAATAGAGGAAGGTTTCGGATTCAATGCAAATTAATCTCAAACCACAGCATTTGTGGCATAAAGTTGATTACCAAAAGAAAAGAAAAAAAGGGAGGGGGTCAATGTTATGGTGAGCCACTTATAATGTTGAATAGGGCTAATTTTGTCAGGATTTAAAAGCAGACAGAAGAATACTTTTAAACTATTTGTATTTTCTGTTAAAACCTGTATTTTTTGAGCTCCATTCAAATATTTTTGCAATCAGCATTATGCCAAAAGTGCATTTTATTGAAGATGTATTAAACCCGGAATATTCCTTTAATTCAAGTATGGTCTTTGTCTTAGACATTTCCTCTGAAAATCTTTAAGAGAAATAAAATCAATTGAAGAAATTCCTAAAAATGCATAGAGCTATAAAATTAACGTTAACACAGTCGCTTAGATTATGTGGTTATAAGAAGAATTCGTTGAGAAATGTCATTGTTGAGATCTAACTTTTTTTTGTTTCGCAAAACTGTCTTACTAGAAAATGTGCCTCTACCTACACTTTTGCATTACTCCAAAAGCATTTATACATATATTCACTGAAGTTTCTAAAACAAACAAGTGGCAGTAAAACAGCAAAAACATTTGTTCATTTCCACATATTATGATTATCAATAAATTTAGGACATTTTTAATGTTTAATTTCATTATACTGTGTCATAACCTAAAAAAAATCTTTTAGCATAATGCATGATTTGTAAACAAATACATTTGTACAATTGCATCACATAATCAGCTACATATGCATATTTTTGTGGCGTGGTAAACTTGCTTGATAGCTCACCTGGTATGGCAACCCACATTGCTCTTTTAACACCGCTTACTGGATATTTCACGTTGTATATGAAATGTAAAAGAACAAAATAGTCTTGGTTTTATTTAAGAGAAAACTTAATTAAAAATTGTTGTTTAGGAAAACAATTACAGCACGTAAGCTTTTTTTAATCTCAAAATACTTTTGCCTAATACAGTTTAATATAGAGTCACAACTCGAAATAATGTTGATTTCCCAAAAATATAGCGAAACAGACTCGCTGACCAATGGAGTGGCACTTTGGCTCAGAATTGTTTTAGATGGACTGTAACATTTGACCATGGAATGTTAATGGCATTTGTCTTGCACAGGGCGTTGGAGAAGGGTTACGAAGCAAGCGCAGACCCATTGTCTCATCCCATATAAGTTAATAAGTCCCTTTCCATCCTCTGAAATGGCAGTGAAGCACTGAAAGAAACAGCTCAAGTGGAACAGCATGAAGCCGAGGTAAGTGCACCAGATTTACAGCTGTATATGCAAGACCGTAGACTCACACCCTCACCCACGTCATGTTTCAATAACCCTTCATGGCAGCGTTCTATAAATGGCTGTCAGCTTAACGAACAATCCACTGCGACACAAAATATCTATGAAAACGTACACGAGCTACACCAAATCTGTGATAGATACGACTGGAACGATCACAACTGTTCAATCCATGTTTGGTGGATAGGGTTTTCAGACTCATTTAACCCAGCGCTAATATTCAGAGCTAAGTCACTAGGAGAAGCTCGTCATTTCTCCCTCTCTGCGTCAATGTGATTTTCTTTATCTGTCAGAGTGCAGCTTGCACATGGAATCTGCCCCGAGTACACGGCTGCTCCAGTGTGGGTGGAGAGTGGGCGAAGGTGCGTGGCATCTGCCACAGTCCACCGCCTGAGGAGAAATAGCAACACTTCACATTCAAACTCACTTCCACTGCAGCCTTCACATTGTTAGGCACTGGATAGATTGAAAGTGAATACCGTGTTTCAGTGAATCATTTTCTTTGGCCAGGCTTTACTCTCCACCTTCGACATTTCCTTACAGCACACATTCAGAACGGTGAAGAGGAGGTGGAGAATGGATCATAAAAGCTTCGAGCACAATATTTACACACAGAAAACAGTAGTTCGTTTGGATAAGATATTATCTTCAGGCATTCATTGATAAATGCTCATTTTCAGGTTTGTTTTTGAGCATTTAAGTGGAATAGTTTTTACATTCTTTATTTTTTTCATAGATTCTTTTGATATGAAAACAGTAAAATCAATAATACAAGTTTTGCTAAGTTTATTAAGCAGATTATTTTGGGCTAAAGAGTTATTTTTTATGTGAAATAATGAGACCATATATGGTTTCCATTTAAATTCCAATTTTGTTTATGGGAAATATAGTAAATATACACTATAATGAAATATAATAACTGTAATATTTTTTTTATTATGAAAAGGTGTTCAGCTATTGTATTCTGAGTCTAAAAATGTTGTAAAAAAAAAAAAAAAAAAAAACACATAAAATGGACACCAGTGTCCTTTTTATAGTTGCCAAAAAAGTTGCATGGAATTAATTAAATGACTCTTTAGATTTACAAATACGAACCACCAATCTGAAATCCAGTGACTCCACAGTGAATTTTTTGACTTGGGATACTCCCAGAAGTAACATAAATTGGTGTTTTATTCTCATTCTGGCCCAGGCTTTGGCTTCCTCCTGCCAAAACTTTCTCATAAACACACTTCCATTTTGACATCCAGCCAGTGTCCTATTTCATAATGTCCCCTTCTTCCCAATATTCATATAAATATCTGCTTACTTTCTGTCCAAATGTGTTTCATTAACACTCAACCCCTGTCACAAACCTATACAAACCACAAGATTTATTGTCCAAAGTTCATGTCATCACTTCAGTTTACAGTGTCGGAGTATCATGACATGGGAGACATTTTGTTATTGCTATTCTACATTCTAATATTTATAATATAACACACTAAGTTAGAACTAACCCGTTTTAATATAATCTTAACCAATTTTATATAGCCAACCTCTTTTGCTTGCTTGAAAACAATAGCATTTAGCTTAGCTAATTGTTTTCTGCCGGTGTAGTTGGTAGTTTAGCTTGCTACATTTTTTTGGAGTAATGTAGCTGGCTCAACGGTTGTCTCGTGTTACTTTTTCATAATACTGAATCTGTTTGCAGTGAGACAGACTGCACAAATCCTTTATTCCCAGGGGCATTTCTGTTATTGTTAATTAGCGCGCTATCCAAGTAGAAATCCATGAGGTTGTTTTGATTGTGCTGTCCTGTTCACTGCTTTGTGTATATCATATATGCCTCAGAGGTCTCATGTTTACGTTTAGCAAAGAAAAATAAATGACAGCTTTAGAAGTCACATTTTGTGGCTAGATGCATAATGCAGCTACTGCTGATTTTCATATGGTCACGTAAACTATTTAAGAGGTGTGTCATGAATTTTTTTCACTGAAATTTTAAGCTTATTTGAAGTGGATACTGTGTAACAGTTGATATCCGAATACTAGAAACTTTTTCATGTTAATTGGACTCCTATTCTGAAGCTGCTTTCAACTGAGAGTGCAGAGGAGACTAAACTATGGTTTTCTGACAAACCTTTTTGCTGTCTGGTTTGGATGCTGCCACATAACAGAAATTCCTTTAAAAGAATTAAATAAATAAAATTAGGAGAACACTTATTTCCCCCCTGCTGCTGCTGATCATGCACACAATTTCACTCAAAGTGTGCCACTGGATAAATTGACTCCACACTTGTCAAGGCATCAATTATTCAGCGGCTGAGCCTTTCAGCACCGCCATCATGTCCCTCTCATTTGATTTGGAGGACAGGAGAGGCGAACGGTGCCGAGGCGAGTCTGGCGGAGCGCGGCGGAAAGTGGCAGAGACTCCTGTCTGATTGGAGCGCGAGGACCGCCCGAGTGTTCATTAAACCCCAAAAAGTACACGCAGGCAAAGAGGACGATAACAAGACCCTTGAGCCGCTCGTACCCGGCTCTCTCACACTTCTGGAAGCCAATAAATATTCTCCTGCTCTCCCTCTTGCACAAACAGGCATGTCAAACGCAACTAACGAGTCAGCAAAATAGGCGATCCTTGTCCCTGCGGTGAGAGCCGGCTACTTTCATTTGTTCTATAATTTGGAGCTCCTGCAAAGGATTAATAGACCCTGAGTCGTTGTAAAGAGTTGAGACATGGCCTCTGTGTCCAAGAGTGACATCACAGACACAAGTTATTGTTCCCATGCAGGCTGCAAAATGAACCTTTTTGCCACACCTAATGAGAAGTAAATTGAGATTGTGGCATATTTCTTAGCGACCATGAAACTGTATTTTGAATCATTTGGGTTCAATGACAGTAGAATAATTCTACGATATGTTTCGGGGGGGGCTTAGTAACAAGCCACATAGATGTGACTTTGTGAAGTAAGTTTTGTCACTACTGTGAGCGCATTAGGTAGTCCAGTCTAGAAAGAAACGACTTTCATTATTTTTTTGTTAGACAGATATTTTAGTTAGTTTCCAATATAACAATGTCATTTTTTTACCTCCTATCCTTTATTTCAATTCACAAAATGTGTGTATTTATTTATTTCTGTTAGAATAAGAACACCGAACTGTGAATAAATTGTCATGTTATATAAGTTATGTAGATTTTGGATCCTTCATTTTCCTTTACATTGCAGTCCTGTAACAGATCTTGAATCCCACTGTTCCCTGGATTAAAGCAGAGTGAGGTCAGCATGTTGCCTTAACTCAGGCAAGAAAACTCTACGAAGTGTAATATGAATAATGAAGTTGTCCCCTGAGCCACTAATTTGACCTCAGGGCTGTGGTCCAAACAGTTTGCCTCACTGTTTGGGTGTAGTCGACCCGGGGTATCCTTCAGACCCCGCAGCCACTGAAATGAAAGCTGTCTCACTGCGGTTAGTAAAATAGTTGGACAATGAGAGCATGTGGTGGCCATGACTCAAGGCAGTCTGGGTGAGCGATGGAACTGCTGAGCTCTGGAGGACAAAGGAGAGAGAATCAGCAAGAAAACACACACTGACCTGGTTTAAATTTACATGCAAGGATTTCAGGAGAAGAATTAGATGGTTTCCATTGTCAAAATATGTACTTACATAGAGTAGCATTCACTAGGTAGCAGTTGTTGTGTAACATGATTAGTTGCAAAAAAGGTATGACAGCAGAGTGTAATCTGTATCACTATAACACTGTATCACCACAAATATCTAATTTTACGACTGCTGCTCAACTTAATGTGTCATTAAATAAAGATTATGTGTAACTTTTTATGACATATTGTGTTATTGTATATAATAATAAGGTTTGGTCATATTTAGATCCCAACTCATGCAGTTGATATATAACACATCTTTCATACTGTCATCTCTTCAGGTTTAAGAAGTTACGAGAACAGCTGGCAGTCTGTGTTATTTGACTGCCATAATACAGTCTGAAGTCTTTATTGGATTACGTAACACTTCTGGCAACATTTGGGAGCACAAGACGTGGAATAATATTATAAGCTTTCTGATTGGTGAGTAGATCTTAATCCCCGCCCACATTCCACAGTGACTGCTCGCTCTGAGAGCTTCGTGTTTTTCCTGGGTAATTACACCACTAGCACATTCCAATATCAATATCACCATACGCTCCATATCAATAAAACATACAATTTCTTTCTTACCTGAATCTGCTCTGAGATTGCCTTTTGCTCCCAACTCTCTTTGCTTAATTTTAGGAGAATGAATTTCATAGTGGTAGTCAGCAGAAAAAAGTCTGAAAGCAATCTTTTGTTTCTGAGTATCTTAATTTATCAGGAGCTAGAAGTTTGTCAGAGTTTGGAAAACAAAGTCTCTCATATTTTCTAAGCTCTGCCGACTCCATGTGGGGAATGGGATGGGTTTCATAAATCTCTGAGCCAAGTTCCTTTGAGTCCATTGGGGGGCCAGGCATCAGCCATGACTCAGTCTTTCAAGTGTAACTCGAGCCAGGACATCTGCATCACTCGAGAGGAGGGTACTGAGGCGCCGATTTGGAACACTCAGCGTCGGGAATTTTGGGAAGCAGTGATGCCTATCAATGACCCACTTTGATTCAGAGATGCTAATTTGTTCTTTGTTGCCACAAGATGTTGTTTTTGTGTTACTGATTATCAGTGGAGCCACTGGTTTTAAGAGCAGACAAGAAAAGCAAGCTTTCTGTCATTGTTTCCTCAGGTGCTTCCATAGCCCATGCTAATGTTCACAGCCAGAGGGAAGCTGTGTCTGCTGTCTGAGATGGCAACAGATATCATTATTGCAACACCTTAGTAAAAGTGGAGAATTATTACACCACTGTGCCATTATAGTATTAAGCTTTTGGGAAACATTGGAGAGGTGGTGAGGTCCTTTAGGCTGTAAACACTGTTTGTTTACATTCTTACAAATAAGAATAAAAAAACTCCCTGATGCCCATTTTCCCTTAACAGTGTGCCCAGTGCATACATTTTCTCCAATCTGGCAGCAGTGCACCACACATTAAATTGATGTGCATTGCATTCCTATGTATAGTATGTTGATTTGGCCATTTGTTTCCCCATTTTTGATGTAAAGCTGAATAAAAAAATTCTGATAAAAGTTCATAATGCATCTTTATTATTCAAATAACTAATATACATATTTTACAAGGTGGCTAATTTGTACAAATTCGTACAACCTAATTTGTACAATTTTGTACGATTTCTAAACCCCAGTGATGGGTAGGTTTAGGGGCGACATACAAATTCCTACAAATTATCAACTCAAAAAATATGTGCGATGTAGCAAAAATCGTACATTGCACAAATTCATACGACCTAGCCATCCCATAAAATATGTACGAATTGCCATGAGATCGGGCTAGACTTTAACTACAGCCTGGGATGTATAAATTCTGCACAGATCTTTACCCTGATTTACAGTTTGGAGGAGTGTAATTTCAGAAAAATTCAGACTATGATAGTTTTAGACTGTGATAGTTTTAGACTTTACCTCCAGTTGGATGATATCAGATATGTATGATATTTTGAACCAATATTAGAATGCTATTTTTAGCACACTAGTTTGTTTAGTGGCACAAATTTGTTGCGGTTGTAATGACTTTAAAGTCATGACAATATGATCCTCAGTCATTTAGCATACAGTTCTGAAACCCTTTTCCTCAAGTATATGATGGAAGTTATGTAGTGTATTCCAGCCTTAACCGGTTCAGCACGATTTTCTTCCAACTGTTGCTATACCATGATGTTATCATCAAAAATGTAATTTCACACTAATTCGCAGAAGAAAATTTTACACCAGTTCTTGCTATAACACACCTTCCAGCATCTTGCATAGCTAAAAAAAAAAAAAGCTGACACTGATGTAATTGCATAAAATATGTTGTAGGCCTAATACTTAATGTTTAGAGTTTGTTCTAAACCCCTAATGCCAAGTATTAGAAATTATAATATATTCATATATTTTGTCAAATGTAGCAAGATATACTTGTAATCGATGGTTCTCTCTAACTAGACCTTCCAGTGGAGGTACATGTAGACAGGAAGTTACAAGCATAATTGCTCACATTTTATTGTGTCTCTCCATTTTCTGCTAACAGTGCCCGTGTGTGTCTTTGTGCAATCCTGTCAGTGTGTGACCTCCCATGTCCTAGAGTCCTGCCACCACACCCCCCTGCTCTCAGCATGTCTATTCCACCCTAGACAGGAGCCAGGTTGCCAGAGCTACGCTACTCCCACCCATTAGCTGCAGGAATCCAACATAACCATGGTAACAAGTCTCTCACCCCAGGGGAGATGAGCAACAGAACTGAAAGACTCCATTCAATTTCCACATCCCCAGTCCACTAGGGCTGACAGCCTCTCATCGTTTGTGTTGCAGTGGGCAGGGGTATGTGCTCATTAAAAAAGCCAACACACACTCGCTCTCTCTCTATACACAAATCCGTGGACACACACTGCCGTACATGCGCTTCGCATTATCTTCACATTAGACCGGATCCTTCCTTACCATTTCAATGCTTGAATTGCATCTGCCCATTTAGCCTGACAGAAGATAAGCTGTGTTTTAGGGCTGTGTATCCACCCCCAGTATTAATGGACTGTCAGGCTGTACACCTAAAGATGCCAGATCAATACTCTTATTTACCATTGCCGCCCCTTCCTAATAATTCAGATCTGTGTCTATGCAAAGATATCTGTTATGTGGTTTTTGACTCACGTTTGTTGTGTTTTTTCATCAATCAAACAGTAATTCAAAGTGCTACTGAGAAATGAAAAATGGCCCAGTACCCACACCTGAGGCACACCGGCCTCCTTTGGAAGCATATGCCTGTGTAATCTGTGGTTATTAATCCGTAGTTTATCTATTTGCAGTTAGTCACCACAATATCTAGAGACGCATCTACTCCCTCATGCGATGATGGCATTGGAGCGCGTGCTTCAAATGTACCTCGATGAATCCGTGCTGATGAGATCCAGGAAAGGTTAATGAAGCACAATGGGAAATCAGCCCTCCTCCACTAGTGCTGTGAAGAGGCTAAAGGAGTTCTCTCTAGGTGGAGTGGGAGAGAGCAGTTTCAGGTTCTCTCCAGTGAGCAATGAAGCAGCAGTGCCCACACTGCCTGAATCAAAGCCCAGCCCAGCCCCAGTGCGCAGGAAAACCATGCAGGCTTTCAATTATTAGTCAGGCTGGGGACTGGAGACTGGAAGCAAGAGGTAAGAAACTCTGCTGGCGAAACTCCATATATCAGTTACTCTACTTTTTTATAAGGCAAAATAGATGTTAGGAATAAAAAATGATAAGACTGGAGGAAGGTGGACTAGTTTTGGTGGAGAAACTGTAACTGGTCAGGGTGTAGATTCTATCTACTATAATGCTCAGGTGAGCAGCTGCTACTTAAATTTGCCATTTGATTGCACATTTTCAGGATTGTGTGTGTGTGTTTTTTTTTAATCTGATAAGCAAATGACTCTTTTGAGTCGGCCCTCATAGTGAATTCTTTAAAAAATGAATCTTCAACTAATGAAGCGATTACAGTGGAATCAGTCTGACAAATCCCTCTTTGATTTAATCTATTTAGAGCTCACTTTCTTTGTCTCATTAACTTCATATGTATTTTTTGCTCCATACTATGGAAGTCAATTGCGGCCAACAACTGGTTGATTACCCACATTCTTTAAATTATCTTCCTTTATGTTCAACAGAGCAAAGACACTCATACAACTTATGTGTGAGTACAAACTGGCAACAATTTTATTTTAAGGTTAACAATCGAAAACTATTTTACACTGCTACTTTAAACTTTTGTTTTTGGTTATGCTTATTATTATATCCATAAGCACAATCTGGGCCCTGTTGTTAATATTTAACATGAATATTTCCGTATTGTACCAACCTATAAATTACAGCAACAGCTAAAAGAGAATGTCTTTTTTTAATAAGCAAAATGCACACTGCAACTCACATCAAGAAATCCAAATCATGAGCTTGTGAACTTAAATTCAACCAAGAAATGTATAACAGCATTCTGTTCTACTTAGAGGGCATTTACACTTGTTCCTTTCATGATCAGATAACTATTTGCCTAAGAGTAGCACCACTTAATGCCCTATAAATCACCTCTCTCATCCCTCTTATAAATAGTGCTTGATGGCACTGGTTCCTCCTTCAGAAACAGGAAGTTACTAGTCTGGGGCGGAGGCAGTGAGAGAGCAAAGTAAAGATAAACAGAGAGAGGGAAAGATAGAGCAAGCACATGGGCTCTTAGCCAGATATGTGAAACCTAAGTGAGCCTGACCATTATGCCTCAGTGCTTTCTCTAGAAACCTCATCTGAAAAGTTCAGCATCTGTACACAGCAACTTCAATGATCTTAAAGGCCCTAAAAAGTGTGAGATATGAGGTGTTTGTGTGACCATGACGAGAGCTGCTGAGTTGTGGTGTAAGGGTGGAGGTGGTTTGTTATTAGTTAGAAGGGTGTGGTGTCAGCGCTATGAGATGTAGGTGGGTTGTGAAATTAATTGAGGGTGCGTCCACGGTTGCACTCCTTTACAACGTTGTCTGCTCAGCAGAGCTTGTGCGAGTTTGTCCACACGATAGTTGCACCTTGTTTTCAAACAGATGGGCCACTCGAAGGACTTCAAAACAGGCTTTTAGCACTGCTCCTCCCAAGGCAAAGTTCAATCCAGACATGCGACGTGGGAGATGAGTAACAGTCTATCAGCAGTGGCTGGACCCATGTAGAAAGGAACGGGGCAGAACAACAAATATTTGGCAGCCGTTCGCCCATCCAAAGGCACACAAGAGCAAGCCCCAGTCGAATGTTTACTTTGCTGGTGGAGAGTGTCTCCACTCATCACACTGTTTTCACTGAGGTCATCACGGACGTCAGAAGAGTGTGGTTTTGGCCAGTTCCTACTCTCTTTCTCTCTCTGCCCACCACCACACCGTTTTAGGATGTGTCTGTGATGTCAGTATTGCTTCACACCCATAACGCCCCGCAATGATAGTCCCCAGAGTTGACCTCCACCCTCAAAGGTTGTCAAAGGATTTTCTTTTCGCAAAGAAAACATGCTTCTTTCTCTTTTGTTTTTTGTCTGTGTAAACAATGGACCTTGATCTGGTTTGGTGAAAGGATAATTTGATTAAAAAGGGAGTAGATAGAATATTCCATGTCTGTCTTTTGGGATCAGGTCCCATTTGTCATGAAAACTTACCTCAGCCCAAAAATTGATTTTCATTAGGATGAAGTCATTAGGGTTATTGTTGATGTCAGTGTAAAAACATACATGTTGCCAAGCCAACATGTATCATGTGTTTCTGTCCCTAATAAACAGTGAGATTTATGACTGAACGAATACCTATATTTTTCCCTACTTATAATCAGACCCAGACGGACCTTTAAGGAATCAGACATTTTCTGTGCTGATTTTGGAGGGAAATCTGAGAAATGGATTTAAATATGTGAAAATATATTCAAGAGTTAAAAGCAGTGTTGGTGAGTAACTAGTTACGTCTAATGCTGTTATGTAATTTAATTAATAATTAATCACAGTTACTTTATAAAAATGTTAATGATTAGATATGGGGTTACATGTGAATGTTTTCTGAAGCTAGGATGTGTTGAATATTAATATTAATATTAATTTGCTGCTTTGCCCGTTTTTGATTGGTTCTCTTGCTTGAATTTGAAGTGCAAATTAAATCAGTCCACATTGCTGCTGAAAGCTTTAGGCTACAACCTTTCTGAATGTAATGTTACATTTCGTATTACACTACTTATTACATTTTAAATAAAGTAAATTGTCACATTGTTTAAATAGCATTCCCAAAGGATAAGAGTAATAACCATTACTCCAGTCTTTAGTCTCACGTGATACTTTAGAAATAATTTCAATATGCTGATTGGTGCTTGCGAAACATCTATTATTAGAAAGATGTTTCTGAAAAATAAACAAAATGTTAAATGCTTGTTAAAAAAATGTCTTGCTGTCTATGTCACAAACCTAATTTTCCTGGCCTGCAAACTTTCCGACAAGGGCTTCCCAAATCAGGAAGTCGTCTTGCTTTTCTTAATTTTCCTTTTTTAGCACGTAAATGACTGCTATTCACAGATATAAAATAAATTTTTATATAAATATCTCTAAAGGCACCATCATTTTGGCAGCTTTGTACTGTGAAGGTGATCTGATCCCTGTGAGAGAAAATAGCAATGAAAGTTTCAGATAATTATTATATCGAGGTAGTTCTCATCAATTTATCACATTGACATAACAATTTATGCAATTTTTCCACAGCAAACTAAAATTGCTCATCGTGGGGCCCTTAAAGAGTAAGCTTCCTCTACAAAAAAAATATAAATAAATAATAAAGAGAAGAGCAAAATAGCTAAAAGCAGCATTTTTTTGGAGATGTGATACATGGTGGCACAAGCGGCACCAGCTGGGAGGGGGTGTAAGCGTTGTGCAATGCCGAGGACGTGCATGGAACCTCCCTCCTCGCTCTCGCTGTCCCTCCTGGACCAAACTGTGCTTGTTCCCCTCCCAAAGGGGAAGGAGATTAATTCAGTGCTGGATCAGGTAAGCCCAGTGATTTTCCCGGGGACGTTGCAGCCGGTCTTTTGGGATTAGCTGCACGCTCTCCGGCAGCTGGGGGATGAAAGTGGAAGTGTGGCTTGCAAATGGCCTCCAGGCAGGAAAGGAGCCTTGACAGGTACACTAGGATAAACACTGATTGCATTCAAAAAACACATTGTCTGCTGTGATACATATCAAGGAGGAATTCTCTTTGTGTTCGAGCATCTGTCTTCTGCTTCTAAAATGCGGCGTGACTGTGAAATGCCCATACTGATAATCTAATGAGCTGCTGCAGATTCTTGACAGATATATAAAACATATACCTAAGTAAATTGACTGATGCATATCTGTGTGACTATCTGTGTGATATTTCAATGGCGTGCAGTGCCTGTGCATTGAAGATATAGTATGTGGCGATATTAGAGTCAGCGGAGATTGAATGAGGAAGTGGCGACGAGCCCCTCTGGGATACGAGCAGATTTTACCTCGCTCTCAAGGCCAGACGCGGTACACCTGCGCCTCGGTAGCGCCGGCCCCCTACAGCTGTCTGCACACCTCTGTCACCTGGCCTCTGTGTACAATTTCCAAGCGCCGCACAACCCCCAAATCCTGAGCCACCACTCTTATCAGCGCGCAGGATTGAAGGTGCATCGTAGACACACAAAGAAGATACTTAATAAATAGCTGCTTTTTTTTTTTACTGAAGTAACAATGAAGCAGAAGTAACAGATCTTTTTCCCCACGGTGACCTACATCCGAGTATAACGCATTATTGAAAAAACATCAAACAGGGGACTTGGTTCTATATCTGAGATGTAGGCGTTGTACTCAAAAATTTATGTGAGCTTGCAGCTGATTTTGGGGGTTTAGAATATTAAAGCAAGAATATTGCGCTGTGACATTTTGATTGCATTACAAAAAATATATAACACGCATATTAATAGATTGTTCACAATAAGTGACAATAAAACACATCAGTTGGAGTGAAGAAAAGCCATTTAATTCTTACCTTTGCTGTCTAAAAAGTCCATTCAAGACAAACTTGAAAACAGTCCTTCAAGTTCTTTATTCTTTTTATATTCTTTCTCTTTTTTATTTCTTATTTTAAAAAAAAATGTAAACCCTTACTAACCAGGACTTGTCACATGACTTACATATTATTGTTCTTTTGTTGGCTTTGATTGCTTTTATTGTAATCATTTGTAAGTAGCTTTGAATAAAAGCGTCTGCTAAATGATTGCATGTAATATAATGCAGATATTCAAATAAGAAAGTTGAGAATTGTACAATGTAAAGGTCACTTTGTACCAGGATTAATTGTTAACCCTGGGTAAATTATGAGCTGTATGAAATGTGAAACGGGATTCAATTCACTTGGATTTAAAAAAGACCCAGGGTTCTCCTTACAAAATGGTGTTATTCCAAAAAGCATGGTAACTACAAATTAACCACGGTTTTAATATTTTAACCATAATATTGTATTTCAAGTAAAATCGTGGTTATGCAAACGACAATCAATATGCCAAAAAATATGGTTACTGCACTTTTATTATAATAAAACCATGGTAAATTTTTGTGAGGGACCTACAAAGATTAGATAGAATTGCTGTGTTCCTATAATCATTAAACAATTATGTGACAATGTTGAAGTCTTCAAACTGTTATTGCATCTTGTATTAAATTTAGCTCATATTTGAAAAATTACAGCGAATACTAGAATCATTATTCCTGCACGGTGTACAGCTACGTATAAGACAAGCTAATAAATAACCACAATAAGGCAATATACAGATTCAGCATTTGAAAACGAAATCTGATTTAAGAATGCATGATACTGCCAAAAAAGAAAGTTCAAACAACATAAAAATAGAAGATAGAAAAATAGATATTACATTTTGAAAAAGCAAATCAGTAATGCTTACCTATTTAAAAGCCACAGAAGGTTTGTGGATGTTTGCCGTTACATGGTTGCTCAGTGGTTTTAGCAAGGTGCTTTGCACTTGCTATAGCCCATATAACCATAGACTCTGGTTGGCTTTAGTATGTTGCTGTGCAGCAGGTTTATGAAAGCTTTTTAATATTTTGTTATGCAATTTGTTATGCAGGAGCTGCACGTTGATATCTAGATGCTAAGGTATTAAAGGGTTAGTTAACCCCAAAATGAAATTCTGTTATGAATTACTCACTCTCATGTCATTTCAAAGCTGTAAGACCTTCGTTCATCTTCAGAACACAAATGGCGGAACACGTAACCCGGGGGAGAAGAATGGTTGAGTAAATTGTTATATTTGTTTTCTTTGAGCACAAAAAAAATCTCGTAAAAAATATTCATTTGCGTTCTGAAGATGAACAAAGGCCTTTTATGGTAGTTTTTAACATATCGATATGTTGTTGCTTCTTGGTCAGAGGCATTAGAGCCACCATTTTTTAATCATATTAATTAAATCACAATTTAACAAGACACTTATCTTTTTACATGAGCTGAGGTATTATCAATGGTACAAACCATGGTAACACTTCAGTACAGGGATTAAACTAGCATGCCTAGTAACATACTAGCTTACTGTAAAAAATGACTTTGATTTTAATGGTAAAAAACTGTTAAATGGTTAATGGTAAATTCCTGTAAAATTGACAGGAAAAAAATGTAAACTGACATTCCCAGAATTCCCTGCATTGCATTTCTTCTTAGGTTTTTTTTATCGGTTGTGTTTATTAGGGTTGTATGTTACATGTAATGCTGTTTAAATAATGTTTTTTGCATATTCAGTCTTACCATTATGGTGTTTAGTGCTTGTGTGAATGACACTGACCACCTTCTATACATGTTCATATGTAAATGTTGCTTGTGATGGGCTTTGGTTCATCATATGACTTTCTTATCACCACCTGCATTAGGGGTGATGAGTTGATTTTAAAGATATAAAACAGATACTAAATAGGTTGATATATTAATGAAATAATGGTATTTAACTGTAAATTTAACTTTAACACAGCTGCCATGTTCTACATCCCTAATCATATCAAATACACTTTTGACAACTTCTGTACCTTATTAACTATCAATAACCATCGAATTAGTAGTTTATTGAGATAAAAGTCTGTAGTTTAATAACATTAATAATTAATAACATTTTATTAACATTATTGGACCTTAAAATAAGTTGTGACCCAACAAGCAATTATGATCGTTTGCCTTTGTTATATTAACTGAAGTTGCCTTCTATACCAAATTAATCAAAATACTCTTTAGGGTTGTATTTAAGTGATGCTGTTAGCAATAGTATTGCATCCAAAGTGTGTGGAAACTTACCAGCATGAACCAGACCTGATGAAAAGACCTTTGAAAGCAACTTTTTTTTTCATTTTCAATTTTTACTGCTCCAAACCCTTGTCTGCTTCATCACAAACCATGCAATACGATTCACCTTATATGGCTGGAGGACACTGACTCCCTCTATAAAATCTAACTTCTCTTCCTCCACTATGACTGCAGAAACACAGGAGACACTAAGGGATGAAGACAAAAAAACAAACTTGCTTAATATTGTTCGTCTTAAAATTGCAAAGCATATTGGTTTTCTGTGTTTTTGCACAGTTGACATTTTAGATCTATGTGATCAAGTAAAAGTTTGCCATTGGGATAAAATGAAATAAAAATAAAATAAAATTCTCACTTAATGGCAATCAAAAAATTAAATTTTACAACTGAACATTCTTCAAAATATCTTCCTTTGTTTTAACTGGAAATCGGTTCTTACAAAAGGAGTGAAAACATGCCCCAAACAAAGTGGTTTGACGGCTTGTATTTTGTAGCACTCCATCACCTATTGACATAAGGCCTTTTATTGTGCATCTCTATGAGTGGGAGGATAGACGTGGTATTAAACAAAAAGCACTGATAAGGTTGTGCAGAGGAAGTGCTCTGTGCGGCAATCCCCTACTGACTTCCACGATCCGTCCAGGCATTTCCCCTCCACAGGAAACGCCCTCACTGGGGAACACATACGGAATGCTGCCTTTTGTTCATAGAGAGAGATAAGCGCTGTGACAATGCTCCAAGTGTGGTATTTTTGCATCCTCTTGCCATCAAAAGGAGGTTTATCGAAACGTAGGGTGGGTAATGCGCTGTCTCCATCTCTCAGCTGGTCCTACATCTGGTCCAATGAGTCATTGTCTACTCCCTGCAGGAAAATTGGGCTTAACTTCCCATCTATCTTGTAAGACTACATATCACCACTTTCTGTGCCAAAATTGCAATTCTTCTGAGTAATGTGGTTGTGAAAGGACTGACGCTCTTTTGCATAAGCATAGACATTTATCAGGCCGAACTCAATCAAGCCAGACTTTCATCACACTTTCACAGGTCAACACTTATTTACTCAACTGTTTTTAGGCAAAACCTTTGCATTTTCTCTCAAATTCATAGCTTTGATATATTATAAGCCCTTTTTAGTTTAAACATGTATAATGCCGTATGTCTTAAAAAGTAAGCATGAGTAATATTTTATCGACATAAAATATTTACTTGTTTTTTCATAAATATATAACCTTTTGTTTATTGTACATAACTCACTTGATTTTTACTTTCATTTAATTTTCTTTAAATCCATGTATAATGTAAATAAAACTATAAATTATTTTAGGATGAAACTGAGATCTGAAGTGTGCATATATCACGATACCCAATACAGCAACTGAGAATATAAAAACTATTGTGCATTGTAATTATTCCTGCTCTCCCTTACCCTACTAAACCAGCAGAACTTCTTTATTTCTCCTCTGAATATGTATTAATAACAACAGGGCACATAACGGCAACCTTTTAATTCACCACTGACTTTCATACATCACCTCAGAGAGCAATCAATGAAATATGCAGTCCTGTTGACTGCATATAACCAAAAATATCTTCAGGCTGTCCTGTTGTATTAGACGTCTGCAATGGCAACATTATAAAAGCGTGAAATTTACATCACAAAACAGTGGTGGTATTACAAACCAATACTGGCCTTGAGATAAAGCAGCAGCACAGCCAACTCTCCACGACTGGAGCCTCAGACCTGCTGTTTAACAGCCTCCGGTCAAGGGAACAACCATAGGGCTCGATTTCAAATTCAAGCACTGTTTGTAGGAGGCTCTGTTTACCGGACAAGTGAAGAAAATAATGCAAACGGGCTCAAGTGTGTCATCATTTAACTCTTCTGGTGCTCTAGCCATTGTGCACATTATTTGTGCCTAAAACAGTAATGCATAGAATTGCATATTCATACAAAAGCGAGGATGAAAATCTAATCCAGCTGTGGAAATAAAAAGCATAAAAGAAATCAGCAAAAATAATCACACTAAAAATATCACTGCATCCCGTAATATTGTAAATAAACCTGTGTAAGACACTAAAAATAACGATGTTACGTTTTGATCATTATTCAAGTCTATATTGAAGTTAATTATATAAACGTGCATTGTGATCGCCGTTGTGTTGCCATGATGTTCTGAATGCTTTGAGCACTGGTTGCTAGGAGTTTGCTTACTGACCCCAGTCCAAAGACTCCGCTCTCGTGATTTGTGTCCTTCCTTTTGTGTAGCTTTACAGAACGCTTACCTTGGCGAGAACAACTAATATTAACAATAAATGGAAGCTGAGGTATAAAAAGTTGATTTTAATGGAGTATAGAGGACTGATAACTCAGCCCAAATCAAAAGAAACAATCAAGACATTGTCAGCACACTGCACACACGCTTTCAATGGTGACCAAAGATTCATAGCAGAAAAAAAAAAAATGCATCCGAAAAATGTAGTCCAACAAACTAGCGGAGACGTGTAATGTAATGATCAACAAGTTTTGGCACATTAAGCAAACTATGAAAAAGTATCATCAGACCATTTGCTTTATGTATTTTTGTTGTATGAAGGCATCGTGTTTTATAATAGCGTTGAGAAATATTGAAAAGTTGAACAATGTGACCTTGTTCTTGCATCATGAATCATTTCTCCCTATCCTTCACATTGTTAAACTTTTGATGTATTGCTAGGATGTACCTCCTATGAACAAGTGATGTATTTGCAGCCCTTGATTAAACATGCACTCTTCACTCTTTCTAAAAAAAAAAAAAAACAATCAGTAGCTAAAAGAAAGCTGATCGGTTCAAATATTCACGGCCCTGGTGTCCCCAACAGGCCAGCAATAACACTTCTTAATTGTCACTTTTTTGCCATACTATGTTCACTCGAACATAGAATGATAGCAGAAAGAAGCTCTTGCTTACATTTATAACAACCCTTACATTAGAGTTTATCATCTCACTACATTTGTGATTCATTCATTAAACTGTCAAAACTAGGCAGGTTCTGATCGGTGTGGTCAGGATGATTTAAAAACAGACAATCAAGAATGAGTGTTCAAGTAGATATTCCTGTTTAGCTTCACATTCATGCGGCTAGATAAGTGACCAATACAGTGTCATTTTTCTTACAGTATATGTACAATCATATTTGGCCACCATCAAGCTGAACAGGTGGTTTAAACCAATGTCTCATCTGTTGTTTTTTGTGCTATTAGGCCTGTATGCCAAGGCCAAAATGAAATAGCATCAAAAAAGCCTTTAATACAAATGTCTGATGAAAAAAATGAATGAAATACAATGCTTCAGAAGTTCTGACAGATATTCATCAGACATCTTTTGTGAGCCGCTCTCCACGACAGCAATATTTCGATACAACTCAAGACCCCTGCACTCTTTTATACTACAAAAATATTTGCGCAGATGTCAAGGACAGTTAGTGCAACAAAAAAAACCCAAATAATGGTAAAATCCCCAAAGGATTGTGGGATATTTTTTTTATGCCCAGGCGACCATTACACTCTGCATTTCAAAGATTGCACACACTCATTTTTATGGCATAGTATCCAACACAACATTCTTCAGGCACACTTCTTAAATGCACACACAAAATACTGTGCAATATCGAAGATCATGGTTTGTAGACAAATTACTCTTCATGTTTACAGATTCGCTCGAAGTCTGTGAGCTCAAACTGGGAAGTCTGGTCAGCAGAGGAAACCCTGTCTGCACTTTAGGTGAAGCACTTTAAGCAAAATTTGACCTGGTAAATATTTGGAGCGCCAGGTCAAAGAAAATACCTTCACAGTGAGAATAAAGTCACTCGAGGACATTAATGCACTAGTTGTGCTGCTCTTTGGAAAGAAACGCTTTCGTTTGTTTTCAAGTTTTCTCTGTGAGGCTGCAAGGCATCAAACGTGTCTCTCAATTATAGGCCATCAAAGGTGAGGCATGATGGGAACACAAAAGAGGAAGAAGCCTACTGATGTACCTATATGATGCTTCAGTCAGTAGGATAGTGATTCAAGGCTTTTTGCAGGCAGTTTCTTTGGCTTTCCCATTGGTGCTGGACTTGAGTTGGGTCATCTCTACATCAGCCATGGCGTCCGATGGCAAACTGCTACGCATACGCTCAATGGTCTTTTGGTAGGAAGCTTTCTCTTGTTCCAGAGAACGGATCAGGTGCTTCATCTTGCTCTCGCGTGAAAGGAAGCTCTCCACGCTGCTCTCCAACGTCTGAATCTTCAAACGAGCCGCCTGTTATACGAAAGCCAAACACGACAATCAATGAGGGAACTTTGTGAAGAAACGATCCAAAATGTTTGCCATGTTAACCATATACACTATTGTTAGTTTGGACGTTTAAGACTTTTAAAGGTCTTACTGCATTTATTTGGTTAAAGTAAAGTAAAATAGTGATTTATTGATTGCTTTTAGGAACAACTTAGAGATGAACATGTTGCGACATTATGCTTACACTAATGGAGTTGAGCACAATTCATTAATTCAGAAAAACTTATGGACGATAAATTAACAAGCTATTATCAACTGAATTTCCGGTAGCACTTCAGAATAGGTAACACTTGTTAACTATTAACTTGGTTAACATTTCCCTCAATAAATTTGTAATTGTCTGCAAATTAATAGTAAGGTAGTTGAGTAGTTAAGTTTAGGTATTGGGTAGGATTAGGGATGTAGAATAAGGCATTGCATGTGTTTAATTAGCACTGATAAATGGCTAATATTTTAGTAATGCGAATGCTAATAAGCAAAATAAAATAAAGTGTAACCGAATTTCCATTATTTTTCATTTGAAAGGTAAAACACTGAAGCAAAATTCCGTTTTAATATTCTTTGGTAGTAAACAGAGTTGAATGTGTAAAGATCTTAGGTTTCAGGCTGTTTGTGTTTTGGTACTGTGCTGCCACACACTGGCAACAAAGGAACAAGACACTTGCCTGCTTTTCAGATCGCTGTGATAGTGTTATACATCTACCTGCAGTTTCTCTAATAAGTCCATGTTCTGTTTCTTGAGCTGGGCATTAGCTTTCTCCAGTTTATCTAGCCTGTCGGAGTCCTCCAATGGTGGAGGTGCGTCTGACAGCTCATCCTGCAGGACGTGGTACTCCACTTCATACGCATGCAGCTGTTTGGAGATGTCCATCTCGATCGCCTGCAAACCAACGTTTTTAAGTATTTCATAACGATAGTTATTTTCAAAGAATATGGCACAGGTTCATTCAAATTAAATGCTGTCTGAGACACACACACATACCTTTACATAAAGTTACTAAAGTCCTTTACTTAAATGAGACCGCTTTAAAAGCAATTCTAACAATATTTAGATTTTTTTGCACCTTCAAATTCAGAGTGGTGGGATCTCTGCTAAATATTGTCCTATCCTAAAAAAAATACATAAATGGAATCTTCCATAAATGGAAATCTTGCTCAAGTCGGTTGGTTTTTTAAGCAAGTTGCACCACTTAGTGAATATTAAACAATGCATGTTGCCTACTATCAAAAATCCGTATTCAGTAGTCATAAAATAAGGGATCTTTTTTTGCCATGTGCTACTTAAATATTTTACATTTAAGGAGGAGATTTTAAAAACCATGGCTAATCAGTGTAAAACTACAATTACTAAAACAAACAAAAAATGTATTTAAAAAAATAAATAAAAATAAGGTTAAATATTAAATATTAAATATTAAATACTGTAATAGAATATACTTTTTTTTAACATAATACCGTGGCTGATGTTATTTATATACTTGCATTCATTGTGTGAATATTAAAAAAAAAAAAAAAAAAAAGGTCACAGTGTAGACAATATTAAATACTATACATTTTAAATAAAATTCTTTATATATTCAAAAAACGTACACAGTTACTCCCAAAGTAACATGGGTGTTTAAAGTGTAAAAACTCTCTTTTTTGTTTTTTTGATGAAGTAAATAATTTAACCCAAACCCCTCAGACATGCAGCAGGGAATTATTCCTTTTTTAATGTACCTTAGTGATCGTCTCTTCCATTTGGCTGTGAGTGAGTGTGGGGATGGTGGATTTAAGGTAGTCCACAATACTTTCAAAGCCGTCGCACTCCAGTATCTCTCCCTCGTGGCTGCTCAGCAAACACAGGGCCACCTTAAAAATCACCTCCGTGCCTTGGACAAACAGGAGGTCTGCCACACAGCACACATACAAGCACAAGAGTCAAAGGCTACAACACCTGACGCATTTTAACACACAAGTTCCTTTCAAGACCATCCGAACCCAATCACATACATTCATTCAGATCTGAGCTATTTAGATAGGAAGTAAAATATACCAAATATACGGGCAACAAAGCCCAGCGGGAACTGAGAGGCGAAGAGAGTGAGAAACCAGGGTGCGGCGTACAGGCTGGGACAGATCTCGTGCTCCTCCAGGTGAGTGTACAGGTTACGGTGATAGTCGTGCAGCAGTCGGGACAGCTGGTACATCTGGATCTACAAAAAGAGAGAGAGAGAGAGACAGAGAAAGAAAAGTCCTCACACTTAGAGGAGTGAACTTTAAACGAGCTTAAATGCGACTGGCTGAGACAGGCGCTCTCTCTCGGGATTAAACATTGGCACATCTGATGATGAATAACCACTAACAGCTGAGGAGGAAATGGTGTACAAGAGGTGGAGACGGCTGTTTGCATACCGCTTGAGCAAATGTGTGTTTAAAGTCAAGTACTCCCTGTTCTGGTCTCTGTAATAGAATTTGCATTGTCACAAAACCCTAAAAGTACATTTCTCACATTTTAATTTAAGTTTTGCCAGCCAATAAAGCAGTTGCTCTGAATGTTAGACTGACACCTAGTGGTGTGGATGCAGCATTAAGCAGAAACATTTCAGTTACAATACCTTCAACAATATACTATTTTCCACCACATTTATGACTCATTTACTTATTAACGTATCCAATAAAACCGACAAAGTGAGTTTTATTGAGCTGGTTATGCTATTAAGCATTGCGATCCAAGCTTTTATAAATATGATACGCACTAATACGCACGTAAATATGAAAAAGATTTAGCTCATCTTTATTAAAAAAGAAAGATTGTGTGAGAAAGATTGAGTAGTATTAAGCTGACCAATCACATCGATCAAAGCTTTTTAAGCCACTATGTTTGCGTTATGTTTCATTTCATTTATTCAATCTGTTAAATAGTTTTTTATTACAACCGGAAGGTAATTCATATAACATTCATTTCAACAAATTCACATTCCTCCTCATTCTGTTAACCGTCACAAAAACCAGTCCTGCTTCATTTAACAATAGGCATAATCAGATAAGCAAACATACCAGTTCTGAAAGAGAAACATGAACTAGTGAAAGCTGATACTCTTATACACACAGCGCACCTGCAGAGAGATCATGTCGGGACGGTACTGTCGGCGAATGCCCAGGTCGTACATGAGGAACTTGAGCGTGTCGAAAGCCTGTTCCTCGCTCATGTGCAACAGCAGCAAACCGGCCACAAAACTGATCCCCTGGCAGTAGCCCACCTCCGTGTCCAGCAGGGAGTAGGCCTTCAGGAGATTGTACAGAGATAGCTGTCCAGCTCCTAGCTGAGTGCTGAAATACTGGTGTGTTGGGAATGTCCGGCCTGGAAAGAACGGGAACATGACTTCAGTAATGTGCTGGGTCAAAAATATAACAGTCTTCTGTGAATTGGCTCCATAAACTGTAAGCACTTTGGTTGGATACAGACCGAGGTCGACCAGGATGGCGTGTTGCTGTGCTGTGAGCTGTTTGAGGAGATCCTGATAAGGAGTTTCAGGGGGCTGCTGCCGCTGCGGCAGACGGTGACGCAGACGATACTGCTGAGTGAGCAGGAGCCATACTTCACCTCGTCGATTTTTGGGGACACCTACAACAAACGAACAGAGGGAGGAACTCTAAAGCCCTGTTCACACCAAGAACGATAACTATAAAGACAACCATACACACCAGTGAATGATATCATCTGTTTATTCTAAAAGCACACGCCTCTGCCACTTAAATCTTCCAAGTTCGTGACAGTAGGGTGGATTCTGATTGGCCGCGAACGTGCCTTTATTGTTACAGTTGCGGTGTGGACTATTTTTTTTATTATTGAGAAAGATTTTTAGAACTGAATCTTTATGATCATCTTTATAGTTATCGTCCATGATGTGAATGTTTCTCAAGGGTTTTTAAGAATAGACAATGTTATATTAGCAATGACACATACACTTGGTTAAACAAATTTTTAAAAAAATATTTTTACATTTTTCTATTTGAAAGATACAAAAACAAAACAAAAAAAAAAACGAATAAATGTTTTTTGTACTATATACATTATCCAGAAAAAAAATATTCCTTAAAATGTAAATCCTATTTGAAATGTATTTTGAGCACCAAATAAGAATAATAGTTAATAGTAAATATAAATGATAAAAAAAAATGTATTTAGACCAAAATATTTTGATAGAGATTAAACAGTAAAGTAAAGAGTAAAGAGATTAAACCGTTCATACCTTGGCAGACAGCACCGTGGATTTCTTCTTTGTCCCACTGAACTTTAGTGCGACAGGGACTGCTCAACTTCCTGTCCCAAAGGGCCTGCACCTCTTTTGAGCACTGACAGACTTCCTGGTAATCCAGCTTCATTTTACGAATGTGCAATTCATCACGGCTGGCTGCAGGGAGGAAAAATGCTAGTGAGATTTTTATTTACTCAGAACAGCTGACACATGAATGCATTGCTATTATGTTCTAAAAGCATTCTAGGTGTCAAAATGAAATGATACATCATGTGCATCACCTGCTCTTACCACAGAGACAGAGGGAGATTCTTTGTCAGTGGTTCTCAAGTGTTAAGGTGTGACCCAAAAATGTGGACAGAAGGGGAAAACGCTGCCAAATTCAAGTTAAATTAATACCATATCAATATGATTCATAATAAAATTCCATCAGATTGGTTTAAGAACATATGAAAACTTTATAAACATAACTTATATAGAAATATACAGCATATGCAGTATATATATATACACACACAGTTTTCGTATTTTGTCTATTCACCGATTTATGTCCAGTGTAAAATCTGGGTCCACAAGTAAAAACAAAAGAACCATCGCTGAATCATCGCTGTCATACATACAATAATTTTACTGATTTCCATTTCTAAAAACAAATAAACAATGTTTACAAAAAATACATGTACAATGAAAGCTTCACAGCCAAACGTGCTTCACTGCGAATAAACTGTAGCATGCTGCTGATATTTTGGGTTACGTGGACTGCAAGTCTCCATAGCAACTTTAGACAAGGTTCAGAATGGCATGGCCTTTTACAGTAACCTTAAAACATCACAACATATTTGTACTAGCGAAGGTAAAAGCATACATGAACATGAAGCAATATCCTAAAAAACAACTGTTATTGTTTATCTGCACTAGAGAAGATGTAGCCTCATGCTGGTTTGTATACTACATTGCAGCCAAAAAAAAAAAAAAAAAAAAAAATAGTATCATGCCAACAACTGCTTGAAGTGCAGCCTGCTCCGACGAGAAATCTATGCCACGGCCATATTCTTACCTTCTACTTAAACATGTTTATTCAGTTCGGCCCATCCAACAGCGCACAGAAAAAAAAAAAAAAAAAAAAAAAAAAAAAAGATAGAGAAAGTGACTTGAGGCTTATGTGTGATGCAGTTTGGCCAACAGAGGGCAATATTTTGCAAAGCTTTTCGATTCCAGAGCAAAGTTGAACTAATACACAATATTGACCTTTCACAATCTATTAAGGAGTCTCAAAGAGACTTTGTTTTTAAAAAAAAAAAAAAACTATTTCTGAAAGACTAAGACTGAATATGTAGCCTAGAGGTCACAGAGCTGCAAATGCACTCTTAAGGAACGTGAACGTCATGCAGACATTCCCATCTATAATTAACTTTGCCCCAGAATGTAAAATAGAAGCAGTGGCACTTGCCCCTCTAAAAATAAGGTCAGGGCAAAAACAACAGTCTAATCGGAGTGACGGGAGGAAACACTCCCTCTTCTGTGCCTCCATAAAGTCCCATAAATGCTACTGCTGTAGGTTTTATATAGTAATTACGGTTAAGCTTTCGAGATTCATTTGTTACGTTTATTTTAACATTTTATGCATTACCTTGGAATTAATTCATATTAATTCATTCATGATTTTGTTGTTGTTGTATAGTATATTAAAATATAAAAATATAACCTTTTTTATACATTAAAACATCTAGATAAAAAATATATTTTCTTTTTTTTTTTTTTTAACTCACCCACTGTAGAAGGCCAAAGAAGGTTAAATTATAAGAGAGGGGAATACGAGTAGAAACACTAACCCTCCAGGCGCTGGTTCTCTTTCTCCATGCGGATGAGCAAAATCTGTTGGTGGATGGCTTTCTTCCACAGGGCCCTGTAGTCAGCTGGACTGCGCTGGCCCTTCTCTCCACCAAAGCCCTGCTCTGGGGACAGGGGGCTGACCTGAGGGTCTTGATCCTGGTTCAAAGCCCGAGGAGAAAGTGGCAGCAGCTCCCGGCCATCCATGTGGTCTGAAAAACAGCAGATGCTCACTAAAAATGTAAGACTTATGCTCAAATGGCATGGAATAAAATAAAGTGATTTCCTTGACAAAACAATAAATAAAATGATATTGCCAACAATATCATAGTACTGTCAGTCAAAGTAAACTACCATTCATATATCATGATACAATATATACACCACAGAATTTGGTAATTCAATGGCACATGCATCTTGCAATTATAATATAATTATATAATTATGTTTATTATCACTATTATTATTATAAAATATAATGGAAAAGAGAATTTAATTCATATACCATTAAGTAACTATAATTACACAGTGCATATATATAGGGCTGTCAAATCAATTAATTGCATCCAAAATAAGTTTGTTTATATATATATATATATATATACACACATATACACACACACACACACACACACACACACGTGTATTTATATACACACATAAAACAAATACATAAATACATAAACACAGTACACATATTATATAACCACAAACTTTGATAATGAAATAATCAATTTGACAGCCTTAATTTATACCACGGTTACTCTTGCTTTTTCTTGAATCTCAATAAAAGGGAGAATTATGAAGGAAGCTTGCAGAACAATGATTTCTCCTGCGATGTTGACTATAAATAGACTGCTGGGAGAACAGAGTGTAATGTTACACCTGTCTGTGTGTGCGCTAAAGCATGTACACCCACCCACGTGTTGCATAGAAGCAGAGGGTTTGCTCATGGGTGACGCCACCCTTAGGAAAATCTTCTGGCGCCAAGAAACTCTGCGTGGAGGTACCAAGGTCAAAGAATCTGTACTACAGCCTGACAGAGACCTCTTCCTGCTCTCTCCATTACCACTGCAGAGAAATAAAACACGGCATGCTTATTTAAATTAGCAGATAAGCAACATTTTTATGCCATGTGCTCTCAAAACAGGCAGTCAAACCAGTTATAAGGTAGCAAATAACATAGATTTATGTAACATAAAAGCAAAAGCAATAACAAGTAGTACATTTAGACAGTCATATAAAGATGTTAATTAGATTCATGCATGACGTACATAAAACACAGATTACCTGTTTTAAGGAAAGAGTAAACTATTAAGAAGTGGATAGAGTGAGGAATTGCTATAGAATGCACACAGGAACATTACAAATCAATACAAAACATTCAGTCAACTTATGTACAACTACATAAAATACATAAAAATATATTTTTACAATGTGACTTTTTTTTTTAACAAGTTCCTTCTGAAATTATGCTAATATGCTTATTTGGTGCTCAAGAAACACTTTTTTTTATTGCCAATGTTTCCATTTCTATAATTTCCATTATAGAAAACATTTCACAAAGGGTCCAAGAAGGTGAAAAAACAAAATGTGCTTAAAGTCTATTCAAATGCAGTCTCTGTCTATTTTCTCTACACAGGACTCTTCACTTAGTTACCACAACAATACACAAAGACATTTCAGGCGGAGTTAACGAAAGCGTGAAATGGATTTGAATGTTATGCATTAAACGCTGGCTAAAGAAATAGACTAACCCAGACCGCCAAACCGACAGGTGTGCTGAACATTCAATTACAAGAGACAGCTGGTGACATTCAACACAGACAGAAAGACCTTCTCTCCAATTTGTAGAAAAAAAAAGAGCCGGGCCAAGGATGTGACATTTTATATGTTATCTCCTCCTTTCAGAGCGTTCACTGGATCATTAGAGCCCACTATGTCAAACAAATGAAGGGCGAATACACAGAGGAACATCATTTGTCAGTGAGCCCAAGGTGGCTGTTGTTCGGATGAAGGAGCACTCGTAGACCAAGCCACTCGCACAAAAGCTTGGTCAAACAGAATTGTCCTGTAAAGAGACCCTTGGGAGAGGGTCTATATTTTCACACAAATTTTCCCTGTGTGTTCTCTATATAATACACTCCCACTTGAAAAACACAACAAAAAATTCATTTAACTTGGTTAAGAGAGGGTGCAAATTGATATGTAAAACAAAACCGACAGGTTTTAGCACCAAAAATATGTGGATAAAAAATTAAATGCTTTCCACTAAATGGATTTAGAACATAACATTTATTTAAAGGGAAATGCTCATAGTCTACAACCTGTTGCTTCTTCTACAGAACACAGGATATTTTTAAAAATCTTGGGAACCAGATTTCTGACTTCCATTGTATATCTTCTTGCATGTTCCATAGATGAAAGTATTCCATACAGGTTTGGAACAGCATGAGGGTGAGTAAACGGTTTATCACATGATTTATATTTTGGCTGAACTAATAATAACATCAAACTGGTGTTGTTGAAATGTACTGTAAATGTGGGTCTTAATGTGTTAAATGTCACTTTTTTTGATGTCCCACAATCAAAGATTTGTGAATGGGTTGCAGTTAGTTTTAATTAAAGAACACTTAAAGGGATATTTTACCTAAAAATGAAAATTCTATTATGAATTACTCACCCTCATGTTGTTGCAAACCTTTAAGACCTTCATTCATTTTCAGAATAACAAATTAAGATATTTTTAATACATTTCCATAGACAGCAAGGATCCTAACTCGATCAAGGCCCAGAAACAATCATTAAAATAATCTAACTGGTGGCTCAACCGTAAGTTTCAACAATTTGTCACCTCCGTGTCAGCCTGGCACCATTTTGGAGAGCATCACATAAACAATGCATGTAGGAAGATGTTGAAAACACCTTTATAAATCTGGTTTGCAAATTTTAGATGGTTTTCTGCTCAAAACCACTCTAAAACCAGCCTGACATGAAATCCTATTATTTCAATCCTACTTTACATTAATAATGGTACTCAATGAGAAATATTCATTTAACTATTTACAAAAAATTAAATAAAAATTAGTCAGGTATAAACAGAAATCAAAACACCAAAGATAGTTGACATTTTTCAAACCAACCTGGCAACGTATTTAATAATGAATTCTCAATTATTATCCAACATAACGGCATAAATGGTTCTCAATATGAGTGTAGATTAGTAGAAAGTTCTGCAGCTGGATACAATATAGGTGATAAATGCTTTTGTTTATCATTAGTTAGTAAAGACACCAACATGCAAACAACGCATCCCTCGTGTCCAGTGGACAATGACAAAGTCCAACGATTTTGACAGGAAGAGAGAGTAAGTTAAAGAAGTGGTTCTTCTTGACTGATGACAAAGTGACTGAAGCCTTTGGGTTAAGAAACAGACAGGCGCAGAGAAGGCGGCCGCCATCAGCTCGAACCGCAGACACCCCGGGGGAAACGGACTCGGCCCGTAACCGAAGCCCCCTCTCACCTCTTAAGACTCCCGCTGTCCGACAGGGAGGCCAGTGAGCCGAGGGAGCCCTGGTAAAAGGTTTTCAGGAAAGTGGGGGTGTGGAAGGAGGATGAGAGACTGAAGTAGGACTCGCTCTCAGAGACACTGCGCGCTCTCGTGTAACCAACGGTGCTGAGGGAGCCGAAACATAAAAGGCCCACAACAAATACACATTACATTACAGAGGTCTAAACACTGCCATGAAACCACAATCTACTACACATGAAAGCTTCTGAGCAGAAGAAACACTCCTTCAAGAGCACAGATTTTGCACAGGAAAAAGAGATTGTTTTACTGTTATTTTTTTATATGCTAAAAAAGTAGAAATGAAGATAAACAGAGAAATGTTAACACTATAAAATATATCAGAGATTATATTTCTCTACAATAAACATTGGTTTATATAATAACTTTTTCATTTCAGAAACCTATATTTTTATATTGAATATATATGCCTTATACTGGATATTTAATTATATATGTTTATTTCCACCAAGATTACTTTTGCTACCTTATACTGGTGGCCTTGAAAAAGAATTAATCAATAAATTCAAGTACTATATATTTTTTATTAAACTCTATCAGAAGCTCCAAATTCATATTTTATTTAATTAGATATTTACATTTATATTTTTGTTGTATTTCTTTATTATTTTAAATTTACATTTTTAATAGCAGCCATGTATCAGTTAATGGCATTTACATAAAAATTATTACCAGTTTATCTGTATCAACCAGCATTTCTAAAATCCGTATTTAAAGAAAAAGAAAAAAAAAAGACAAAAATTCAAGAACAAAGTTGTTTTCAAGAATTGCCATAAAGCAAGAGAATTATATGACAAAAAAAATGCTTACGATTTCAACCCAATACCCTTACTTGGATAAACTTCTCAGGAAATCCTGATACTGGTTAAATTAAGTGCCATATAATTAATTCAGCTAATTTTTAGAACAATTGTCAGGCGCTATGATCCAATAAATAAAAATCTGATTCATTAAAGTAACAAATATAGATCACAAAAGGTTAAATAAAAATCACAAACAGAATACCCTTCAATTTTAGTAATTTTCTATATAATTTAAATTAGTCCAGCAATACACAGCATGCCACATGCTCTTTCCATGTAAGCATTCATGCTAAAATTATTAATTTATCAGTTTATACGTACTGTATTAAACCATATTTAGCAAGCCAGCGCATTGCTGCTACATTCTGAAAATCATATGACTGCTGAAAAACAGAGGGAAAGATACATGACTTTATCACATGAGAGCAAACAGGAAGTGACGCGTTACCTGTTCTGTAGCAGCTCAGGGGCCAAAGACTGCTGTCGGCGCAGCGGAGCTTTACAGGCCTGGGAGGAAACCTCAGTGAAGGAGATTTTCTTCTTGATGGGCGGGTGGCTGAAGGTGTGCGCCCGGCGCCGGAACTGCGGGGCATCTGGGTCTTCCTCAATGTAACTGGGTGGAGTCCCAGGTGGGGAGTCACCAGGGGAGTCGCCCTGCTGGGTGAACAGAGAACGAACCAGGTCAGCGAAGAGATGGACCCAAAACCCTGACCCAATACAGACAAGGTCTCCTCAAACCTCACAAATAAAAAGTTAGCTTATCCAAAAAGAGTCAAACCTCACATTCCACCCACTCTCCAGACAAAAACAAACAATCTTCTGAGATACGCATGTACAACCTTCAAGTTTCAGACAAAGCAAAAGAAGTGACCTGACGCCTGCCACATCTAACTACTGGTTCTCGACTCACCCAGTGCCTTCCCTCTCCCCGTCCAGCCTGAGTCTCGGTTCGCTTCCCCAAGCAGAAGTAGCTGTGTTGGTGGTAGCGTGACTGCACACACACTTCTTGATCTATTGTATGTTAATAGTCTGTGTCACAGAGCCACATCAGACAGACATGAGCCGTTGGAGGTGGACTGCAGCACAATGGAGGTTTCTGGCAGCTGTTTACTGTGATGGCTATAGGAAGGGGCTCTCTTCCTCACTCTGTTTCCTGTCCCTGCGCTATGGCAGTTCCTGAACCCATGCTCTCCTCTGAGTCAGTACACAGCAGGGCCAGGAAACCAGCAATGGCTGAACAACGCTCTCTCTCCTTCCACTCGCACACAAATCATAAGCCCTGTCCACTTCCTACAGCTGCCTACAGCTAAATTTGGGGAAAACAAATGATCCAAACAACATAATAGTTCTCTTGGCAGAGTAACACAAAGGGAATGGGAACCTTTCTACAGCCTAAGTTTGATCAATATAGGAACAGCTGGCTAAAAGTAATTGTACAAATTATTAAGAAAGTAATAAACTATTATTTATTTATTTTTTTTATTAATGACCATAGCCACAACATACAGCATTTTTCAGTTGGAGTTTGCACACAAATTGATCATTTTCATCATTGTTTTGGATTTTCTTCATTACTTTATAGTTTTCAAGTTTTAAGCAACATTTAGCCTATTAAATATATTAGGGAAGAGCATTACCAGATAAATGGATATTCACTACAATAAAGATATTAATATATAAACTTGCCTGACATTCAAGATTTTCCATAACCTTATAAAATACATATTTATTTTATTTTTATAGTTTTTTAATAAAACTTTCATTTTACAAAAAAGGTTCAAAGTGACAGTTCCCTTGAAAAATGAAAACTGTTATCATTTACTCGCCTTCATACTATTCCAAAACAAAGGAATTTAAGAACAAAGGAATTTTTAAATGTTGGTAACCAAATAGTTCTGCTAACCACTGACTATGTAAAAAAAAAAAAAAACACACTTATTTCTCAAATATCCTCAGAATAAAAAATATTCTGATAACAGAATATAATTTTCTGGGTAGACTATCCTTTTTAAAAAAATACATTTATTGCCGTTTTAGTTTCACTATATGATCATAATTCTCAGAACCGACTCCCAGTCCATATGGAACATAGAAGAGAGCTATGAGCAAGGAGCTGCTGGATTGTAACATGTAACTGAGACTTTAAGCACGACAGAAAGAGCTCACATTGGCAGTGCCTCTGAGGCCATGTGAGGACCCCGTGGGAAGGAAGAGCTGACCGATTTGTTTTCCATGGAGACGTGTTCAGCTTACCATCACACACACCTCACATTTCACACCCCACCGAGACAGCGAGGTAGACGGGGTCAAAACAAGCCGCCCCCAATAAGCGAGACCTCCTGACCAGGCTGACAGGTCAGATTCAATCATATTACACAAGCCGATGCTGAAAAACATGTAGTGTATCATAACACAGCATTGGTATTATTTTCAGAATGTGGTGATAATTGACACCACAGATACATGCTTGCTGGCAGGGGCAGAACTGAGATGTGATTCTTGGCAGGGAGAGAACAAGAGCTGGGGTTAAAATGACAGTTTCTGGTATTCACGTGTTGTGCGATACTCACGCGGTCAAAACTTCCCATGCTGCCGAGACGCATTCGCATACGGTTGGCCCCCTAGAGAAAAAAATATATAATGATAATTCAAATAAAGAAACAACAGCAACCTGCTTGAAATTCAGGATTTACACTAACACATAGAAATACTGTCATCATTTAATCAACATGTCATTCATAATTCACATACCTGTATGATTTCTGTCTTTCGTGGAACACAAAAGAAGATATTTAGAAAAATAATAATGCTTGTCTTTTCCATGTAATAATATCAAACCTTGGCCATCAAAAAAATATCTCAATTTGAGCTCCAATACAAAAATTCATACAGGTTTGGAACAACATGATTGTGAGCAAATTATGGAAGAATGGATTTTTTGGATAAACTGTTTCTTTCACTGAACACACAAACACACACACACATCTAATGAGGAATTCAGGCTTAGCTGATCTTTATCCTTACACATAGATATTGTTTTGTGAGTAAATGCAGCAGATGGTTGATTCATTATAATACTGTACACAAACAAAGGTATTATTCAGTACAAGGGGTGGAGTAAATGGGTCAATCCCCATTCATAGATTACTAAGACATAGACGCACAACACACACACATACCCTTGAGAAGATGTTCTCCAGGGAGCTTGTCAGAGAACTCCGAGCTTTGTTCTTCAACACATCTAGTTTATTGCGGCCAGCAATAGAGTTATCAGAGGTCACGGTGCTGCCAGAAGCATTCTGCTGACACACAAAGGTATAAAGGGAGTGATTAAGCGAGAATGAATGTGCCACACACAGAGTTTTCTGAGAAATTCATGAAAATCGCGTCTGCACTTGGTGACATTTTACTCAATAGATTTAAATATGACTGACCACCAGGAACAAATCATCACTCATCTAAACTACACTTTGCAACTATATATATGTGTGTGTGTGTGTGTGTGTGTGTGTGTGTGTGTGTGTGTGTGTGTGTGTGTGTGTGTGTGTATAAAAATATATATATATTAAAATACTTTTGATTATATATTTTTATGTTGTCAAACATTATTGAAATTTAAATGTGTCTATTTTAATATATAACAAAATTATTCCTATGATCGCAAATCAGATTTTTTATTATTTTTTATTATTTATTATTATTATTATCATTATTATTATTATTATAATTATTATAGTTTTCAGTGTCATATTGTCATAGTGTTTTGTAATCATTCTAATATTCTGATTTGGTGCACAAGAAACATTTTTATTACCATCAAATATATTTTTATTACTAAGTTGTGCCATTTTATTTAAACTTTTGAAAACTGGCTTTTCTTTTTAGGATTCCTTGATGAATACAAAGTTCAAAAGAACAGCATTTATTTGAAATAGACTTCAAATAAACAACCAAGCCAAGTCGTATCAACTGAAAATTTATAACATGCATTATTTAATAAATCATTAATAATAAGACCAGAAAGTACACAGGGTACATTTCAATTTCACGTCAACTTTGAAAGCAGTTAGAGATTTTTCCAAGTACTTTTCTCAAGTACTCTAACATAACACACCACAGTCATGAGGGCAGCTGCATTCATTCAGGAGCTCTGTTCTAATCTATAGCTGTTTTCAGATGACACTTCCAATTTGTCTTATCCAATTAGAGTGAGGTCACAGTTTCATGACTCTGCAAGGCAGCGTGGGTGGGCGAAGCAAGCGGTGCATTTATGTTGTTTGTTCAGTTACGCTACCTGTGGGACCTCTCCGATATGAACATGAGACTTCTGCTTGGTCTCGCACAGCTGTCGGAGGGAAAGAATCACAAGCTCGTTCTCTTCATGATCAGATGCTGGCTTCATTTTCTAACGCATGAGGGGGAAAAAACAAAACTAAATATGCAATAAAGAATTTAAATTAGTTACTTTGTCTGCAAAATTTCTGCTTGTGTACCTACCTGCACCCGCTCGAATATGTTGACCTGCTCGTTGTCGCTCAGCTGGGAGAGGTACTTCTGAATGGCTAGTTTCGCCCTGGGAGGATACAAACCTGGGACATTGAGAGAGAAACACACTGGAATATTGTGCTGAAAGCGGGATGAGGACAAGAGAGTTGATGGAAGCTGGTGGCTTTACCTTCTATTCTCTCACAGAGCTTGTGCAAGTCATGCATAGGACAAGCTTCGCACAGTTTGATTTGGTTCTTGGAGCTCTGCAGAGCTGCTGCAGTGGTAAAGGCTTGTTTCAAGGTGAGCATTACTTCATCCACCTATGAAAATTAAAAGTTGTCTCAATTCAAACAGGACAATCTTTATATACATTGTGTGCAAAATCATAGGTCTAGTTCTATTCATACTCTTGGTGGCATTCTGTTGACAGAGAAATCGGCGTGCTAAAGGCAATATCCATAAAACAGGCAAGGCAGAGTCATTGTTTCCATTGTAGCTTAGAATAAATAATTGATCTGTGTGGCGACAACAGGTGCTGCAAGCAGGACAGGACTCACCAGAGACTCACTAGCACACTGGAACACATAACACACATACTGGGCTGGGCCAGACTCCACAGCATCCCGACAAATGAAGCCAAAGTGATCTGTCTGTTTAACACCCTGCGGCACAAAAAACAAAATCCGTCAAAGAAGAAAAAGTACATTGAGCTGCATGTCACAACGCAACACAACAAGACAGAGCAGCAAAATTATTCACTTTATAAAACAAATGATTCTGCCTTTAAAATCTGATTGCGTGAAACATGTTCGTGACATCAGTTGAATTTTATACTATTGCGTCAAGTTGGTAATACATAGAATTTTTATTTTCTCAACACGGGTGTTATACAACAATAAGCATTTAAAAATGTGTTTTATGGTGATTTACCGTTGCCTACAAACATCTCTTTTTTTTTGCAAAAATGATGGTAAAATCACTAACTAATGTAATTTATTGTCTAATATTGACTAATGACTTATTGTCTGAACATTCGCATCACTTCGGTATACATACACATTCAAAACATGAACTTTTATTACACAAGATGGAAAACTGTAAGAAATGTTTTAGTATTTTATCTTTTTATAAGCATTTCAAAATCAAGGCAAATACTTTAGATATAAAAATATCTAAAGTAAAATCTGCTACAAAACCTCACGTCAGTAGCTTGGTACTTGTTTTGAACAGCACTGTGTGATAACATATGGTGACATTAAATATGAGAGGGAGAAAGAGATTATCTCTAAAACCAAACAAACCTAATCCTTACACACACAGACCTGCGAACAGGAAGAGATGTCCTTAAAATTCTTCTCCAAAACCACAGATTTAGTGTCAGGGCTGATGAGATTCACTTCAAACCGTCCAACCTGCACAAAAGAGCCATTTGAGAGCATGCTTTGCTTTACAAAAACAAACAAATATCAAGCTAAATGTCCGATAACTGATAACCCAGCATGCAGTGTTTTTTTTTTTTTAAAGCAAAATTTGCATCACATCAATTCTATTCATCATCTAAGTCACAGAAGCCACAACTGATTTCTTAACCAAATGAGACACCTATCCTTGAAAAATGTTTAAAAGGAAAACGTGTGACTGCATGACTGTCATGCATGCTAATTAGCAAGATTTAGCGCTTCGTCTCTCAAAGAGAAGGCATTTGCATGCGTAGGCCTGTTTTAGAGGTTAAAGGGATAGTTCACCTTAAAACAGAGCACTAAAAACATTTTTGTGTTTCACAAAATAAAAGTTAAAGCTGTCCAAAGTTGTCCATCAACCCTGGCAGGAGAATGATCATTGGCTAGTATATTTACATTTACTATTTCTATTTTTTTCTTTTTGGGGGCTATTTAAATTTAAAACAGCTCTTCCCATGCTCTGAAATGAGATGACACATTACACTAAGGCAGAGTACCTAGTGTGTATGCAACCTGAAGCAGAACATAAAGTAAAAATATCCACTTATTCTTAGCCTAACTGGTGAGTGAAATATCCAATGACTAAACATAGACATTTTTCAGCAGCCTAGCAAGAAATTCAGAAAAGTGCATTTGTGAGTGATTAACCTGCAATGTAGAGGGTTGAATATTAACTTTCACTCTATAAAACAAAAAAAATGTTGCCTGATACTATGGCAAAGATACTATAAAAACACTGTAAAATTATTCATTTTTTATCTAAAATGAATGGACTTTCTTTGAAAGTGAAAAACAGTTGAACAACTTATCGTTTGTATTCCAACATGAGTAAACAATTTAAAAAAACTTTACATTTTTGAATCGCCAGTTAAGGTTTATGAAATCACAGACTAAATATAAGCGTGTTTCTGCATGTAGTACCTGAAACAGCATTGTGCGATTCTTGTCAGCATCAGACGGCTGAACGTTATTGGGCGCGCTAGCGTGTCTTCTACGTGTTGACCCCTTGCCCGCCTCTCTGGGCCTTTTCTGCAGACCGCCCGCCAGGCTGTTACAGCGTGTACGAATTTCCTGCTGCTCTGCAAAACCAGAGTCCTCCAAGATGCATTCAGGAAAGGCCCCTCGTAGGCTGCCCGTACTGGATGAGCTAGTCAGGTCCAGATTTCCATTGCCCACCTCGGACAGTTCTTTGTCATTTAGGTTGGTCTCAGGTTCATCGACTTCGAAAAGGGACGAGCTCAGAGGGTCGTCGCCCACAATGAACTCCACAGGGGCCTCAGTGGAGCTGCGCTGGCCGTTAAGGAGCCGCAGACGCTTACGTTCAATCTCATGCTGGCGGAATTTGTCAATGCAGTCGTCGATCAGCGTGGAAGGCGCTTTCTTGTGGTTGACTGTCACTTTTCCACAGTAAAGCACTTCGAATTTCTGGGAGTTGTAGAAAGACTCATCACTCTCTTGCTTGGGCTTGCTTTCCTCCTTGAGAGCAGCCTTGGACACCTGTCTAATGCTGCTAATAACCTCAGGCACCTGGGGAACAGTTTAAGACATTAGATCGACAATAAAAATACTAAATCAAAACACTGAAAGGCAAACAAGGACAAAACGTCCATAAAAAAAGTCTCAGTTGTTATGTTAAACTTTTGCAGGGAGACATGCAGGTTGCATAACTAACTAGACTCAGCCCCTGAGGAACAATTTAGGAATCAGTAATACTAAGGCTTAGGCAATATCAGGGAAAAAAAAGTTGAAGAACCTGAGCATGCATTAAAGAAGCCAAATGGATATAAATCTATCAGATGGGCCTCCTCTCTGGTATCTGATACTACCGTCGATCAGTTAGAATGAAACCTGAAGCTAAGAAAAGCACATCTCCTCTTTTGTACACCTGAACATCAGTGGGAATCTTTTGAAAGTTGATGCAAGGGCATAAGTTTGATTTAAATAGTGGCAGAGACTTTTTAAAATCAAACGGCTGAGAAACTAAAAAAAACCTGTTTTGGTCACCATTGACTTCCACAATAGGAAAAAAACATTTTATAGGACATAAACTTAATTTTACTAATTAAAACACTTCATAAATTACATTAGGCAGCCTTATTAAATTTAGCCACAGCTGGGATCAATAGAATTATTGGAAAGGATTATTCAGTAGCTTCTTAACTACTGAATGATCCTACTGTCATAAACTCTGCATTCATATTTAGGGGTTAAATTTTTTTTTTGTTTTTGTGCCTTTGCTTAGCTCAAAAATATTCTGCCACATCTCTCCAGCTCAAGTATATACAAGGTTATGGCAACATTAAATAACACTGATTTATCAGCAACAAGACATGTCTTGTTGAGAAAATACAAAAAGCAGTCTGGTGACAGAATTGGGCCTGGTGCCAGCAAAACTGAAGGTGAAAAGAAATGAAGCTCCACAGTCTTAAAACAGACACCAGATGCACTCAGACTAGACTGGAAGAGCATGCCTGGCTGGCTTAATCTACATGACTACCATAGGCCTGGTATAAGATTCAATTATGATACTCTGTAAATCCCTGTAGCTACATTAAACAAAACAGACAGTAGAGAACATGATGTTTTAACAGAAAAACGGTAAAAGCAAGGTCATGGTTCAAATGAAGGTGACTTTCCATTAAAAAAAAAAAAAAAAGACACCACGTTCTGAGACATATTTGCATGTTGCAAAGGGCACACAGCACACAAAGCAGTAGCGTAAACAAGAATCCAGTCAATACAAGCAAGTCTCACAGGAACTAAAACCTTGTAATGGCCACGAAGTGCCTGTCGCATAAAAATACAAGGCGCCATACCAAGGTCACATGGATTACTTGTTCAAGGCAGTAATAGAGAGTAAGCCAAACAAATGCACACTATGCAAACTGGTCAATCTTTACAAAGATGAAGGCAGGTATGTTGGACAAATGTGTTTAAATCAATGAAAACTTTTACATTATAAGCAAACATTTGCAAAACAAAACATTTGACACATTGCTTTCCCAAATGACTGGCATGGAACTACATCTATAATATAAATTAGCTTTTTTATGGGTTCTCAAGTACAACAAAACCCTAACCCACCATATTACATTTCAGCTCATAACTTGACATATAAGATAGCTTGTTGAGACCTAACCGACAATAAAGAGTGTGCAAAAGCATAGGAGGGACCTGAATTATAAATAGAACCAGAGACTTGAGGCTGGAAAAGTAATCTTCCAGAAAACCAAATAAACCATGCTATAAGTCCACTCATAATGCGCATAGCAACACCCTGGCAACCACTCAGAACAGGCCAGCACTGTAGCAATGAGTTGTGCATGGACAGGCAGCTCAATTCTTTACTTCGCAATTGGTTATATGCAGTTATTCCAAGCTCTTCACAGGGAGTCTGGACTAAAACCGAAGACAACTAAGAGCTCTGTGCTCCACTACACGTCTCTCAGTAAATATGACTCTGTTTAACGCAAACATTTCATTAAAACCCCAAGGCTAACTTGTGGAAAATCACAGTGCAGCTGGGAGAAATTGCTCCTTGAGATCAGGAGAAAAAGCAAACAATCATCCAAGCAATCGTCTCCTGCAATGGGCCGCCTGTGTAAGCAGCACAAAGGGTGTGGCTGCTTGTTTTTAACTGACAAATGACTTATTTCCCAGGAACACTCAGAGATTTCCAAAACGTCTCTAACCACCTAGTTTAACCAGCTTGAATAATCTGCGAAAAGCAGATATTTGTATCTGATAGTGGAAAGGCAATGCATTCTAGAGCTGTTTTTAGGACAAGCCCAGAGTGCAAGAAAAAAAAAAAAAAAAAAGCATTTGTCACATTTGCAAGAAACTTGACCTCACCAGAAAATCAACGGCAGTGTATTATAAACCCCTTAATTGTCTGAAGTATTTACTTGCAAGATGATGTCTAATGAATTACTTGCACTGAAACAAACATGCAAGATTTAGAGTAAAAGAGTGAATTACAAAAGCTGCGAAAACAAACACGGTTTAATTTCACAGTTACAAACTGCTCATGTGAAGCACTCTGATGTTCACAGATAAATGCCACTCGGGTTTATATGATGTAACCTAATGCAATGGCATTCATACATTTTTCAAGAGCAGATAATTGTTCAAACACGTTTGGGCTGTGGTGTATGGTTAAAGCTTTTTAAGACATGTATGTCACAGAGACTTAAAACCAGTGGAGGAAAATTAAGCCTCTTTGATTTATGCATCAAAGCTGCGAGGATGATTAAACTGATTATTTTACATGTTGTCTTTAAACACAAAGAGCTGTGATAAGAAATTCCTGCTTTTCATAAAAAATTGATGAAATTCAAATCCACTGATTAATGCATACGACCTCCTATTTTCAAAAGGTTATTAGTATTTTTGCTTTTGTGATTTAAAGAATGTGCGAAATGTCATCAACGTGCTGCTGTGACTGTACTCCTCGTGTTAAAGGGATGACACAGATTTATTGCAATGTTTAAAAAATAAGATATAAAATGCAAAAAGCCCTGAAAGCTGAAAGTCATGCCACACGAAATAAGATTGAAAACTAAGAAAAGAGCACAGATGTCTCTTTTTATGTACATTTAAAAGGCAAGCTTAGTTCTGAAATACTATGATGGTAGTGATTCTGCACTTTCAATCTTGCAGGGCCCAAGGTCAGGCTTCATTCAACCTCAGCTGAATGACTTACTACAAATCAGAGGTTCTTGAAGTTCCTGAGGACAGGGACCCTTAAACTAAGCAGGCCTGCCAGGAGTCATTGTAATTATGCTTATCAGGTAGGTATTCAGGGCAGCTGGCTAAAAAAAGGACACTGTACTGTATTCTGAAACTGACTTGGAGGTCTAAGTGGGTTATATCCTGCACATCCTGTATATCCTTGCTTCATACTTTGATGATCGCTCCAAACTGCAAAACAAACAGCCCCGTCTTAAAATGCATAAACATTGAACAAACTGCATCAGTGGGACCCCAGCCATTTTTTTTCTTGCCCACAGCATAAACAACACACTACCGCATAATCACAGATAATGCTTTCTTTTCATTTCTATCGGTAAAATGAGGCCAGGCATCTGCGTGCACATAGTATATCATTACGAAAGGAAACATAACCCTACTTTGTTGCCCTTACACTGGGTGGGCTATTCCATGCCGAAGGTGGAGTTATAAATAAGGGACCAGTAGGTTCCCTCACGGCATTAAAAGTTGTGTCACTCCGCAGGCATCTGGAAAGGACTGATCGAGCTGCATTAGGAGTAGGAGATATTTATATGGCGAAATGCCAGCCGAGTCAGTCTCTGAACGCTGGACGAGCTATAGTGCACAGTAGCTCTTCGAAATGAGCCAGCAGCCATCTTGAGACGTGAGCTAAGACACATTCCTCGTGGACCATCTAGCACGTGTTCCTATCCAGCCAGTTTTTCTTGCATAAGATAAATGACGGTGATGTATGTTGCCTCTGGAACTCAACGTGCTCTCACAGGACACTCGAAACTTTCCCTTCCTCACGTTCACTTCTAAAAACTTTTGCTTCCGAGATCGTACAACAATACCACAAACAGCTTAAATAATTTAGCAAGAAAAAAAAAAAAGGATTATTTTCAACTAAAATTCACAGAGCAACAAAAATAAATGCTTGTAAGTGCAATGCATAGCAAACTATTGCATATACACACACACGTGTGTTTTAATCCATGTTTCACTCAGACCAACAAAGCGCACTGAACAAGCGTCTCAAATATAGCTCAGGAGCAGACTGACATTAGTGTCACGTTACAACTAATCTCTAATCAATACCATGAAAACGTAAGTGCAGTGCATCACGGTTGTTATTATCGTTTCAAGGCAGTATGACAGCTAGCAGGCAGAGGAGAGGGAGGAGGGATTTCAATATTCTAAGTGTGTATTGTCTAGCTGATCAGATTAATCCTTCCTCTGCGTGTGCCAGGAGAGATCTGACCCATCTTTACATGATGCTCTGTAAATCTAATTCCTCTGGCGCAACGGTGCCCTACATACTGGCATTTATCCAACTGACAAAGACTAAGTCAATCTAAAAATCAGGGTGCATCGGCGGAGGCATTGTGAAAGTTCATTTTTTTATACATTGGAATGAAATGATTACATACACAAAAACACATATATACTATACATAATGTCAAAACCATGCTTCTATTTCTTGTCAACGTAGCATGTGACCCTCTAAAAATAATTGTACAAAACAATGATATGTTATAGATATATCAATGTTGCCAAGTCCATGGCAACCCCGAGATAGATAGAAAAATATTTATATAATAATAATAATAATAATAATAATAATAATAATAATATAATATATATATATATATATATATATATATATATATATATATATATATATATATATATATATATATATATAAACCATTTAAGTTGCAAAAAAGGGTTAAAAACGTAAAAGAATGCCATTCTAAGCCAAAGCAATATCGATTTATAAACTTTAACCACTGCGTTTTTAACAAATAAAACACTTACACAGCTGAATGGGTGACCGTACATACCTGGTTTGGATCACATGCTTTGAACACATGGCATGCCATCTCAGATTCGGGGTTATCCGGTTGACTTCTGATAAGGTAGGCAAAATAAGACAAGTCATGACTATTGTGGATAAACCTGGAGATAAACTGTGCTTTGTGCTCGAATATGAACACGGACGGGTTGCTGCTGCTTGCTGGCACGCAGCGGATCAGAGGAGCCGAGAGATACAGCTGAACTTCTCTGGCCTGTGCGGGACCGGACTCGTTCTTCTCACTTTTCCTCCGGATCTCCGCCACCAGCCAGGGCAGCATGGGCAGCGTGGTCCGCCTGTCCAGAGACGACCAGCCCATATACCAGAGCGCAAACCTTTTGTCTGCCTTCTGATTACTGTCATTATTCCCATCCTGTCCCTCCATCTCTCCAATGGCTCCGGGACAAAGACTTTAGCTGCTTTATGCAACAACTCGGTGCCTTTATACCGCTAAACGCTTCGATAAATACATGCACGGGTCAGTATCGTGTGAAAGCAGCTGGAAACATCACTCACGCTTTAGTCAAAAGTGCGCAAGGATCGTGTGTCCCGGAGAGCTTAAGTACAAAAATAATGGCTTTTGGGATGCAGCGATGATTTTAGCTTTTATTCCACGGTCAGATCGCTGTTTAAAGATTAAAAAACGGCCATTCAAAGAGTCTGAGGGCTTGAGTAATCCGCATGTGAAGTTGGACGTTTCGCGTGAGTGTATCAATGCACAGCTCCTGGAAGGAGGCGCGTTTTATTCCTGCAGATTTCTCGAGTCTCCGCGCTTCGGATAGTGAACGCCGCGGCGGGCAGACGCCTCCTTCGTGAAGTTGCAGATCAACTGGAGACCTTTAAAGTCGTTGAACATCACTTTCAGTCGTTATTGTGTCATTTAACGGCGTTGGAGAACAGAGTGCTGTTGTTCCAGGAGGAGTGGCCGCAGCAGCCATAGGAGAGGCGTTCACTTGAGCGTGTGTGTGTGTGTGTGTGTGTGTGTGTGTGTGTGTGTGGATCTCTGGCTCCCCTGTCTTCGGGAAACACACGGCACTGGACTGCCTGAGCAAAGCAAGTCAACTTTATTCAGGTTCAGGGTATTTTAACTTTTTAAAGCTAGTTCTCACACTTTTTATTCATATTAACATTTTTGAAAGACAGCTTCTTTATACGCTACAAAAATACACCATTCGTGGGCTGACTTTTTGTGACAGCATAACCGGGTTGTGAATATTGAAATTACCATTACCACGAGCATGCACTTAAATTCCACTTAAAGTCCAGAGACGTGCTGTGGACAAAGCATTCTTCACATTTCTAGCAAGTAGGGTGAGGGTGAGCTTCAGGGTGTGTTTAGGTTAAACGCACTTGTAAAATTCAGTGTGAATTCAAAGGTATCCTGTGCATGTGAAGGTTGATTTGAGCAACATTTTATTCATATCAAATACTGCACTTGTCGTGATGTTTCAAATGTAGTGATCACACATCAACTGCCACGTTTTTGTAAAACAAATTATAGCCTGCTGCACAAAAATAATACTTTACGGCGCCCTCTGCTGTCCCTCAACGTTGTAATGGATTTTGATTAAATACTGTACATGTTTCCAATCAAATACCCACATACTTCATATTAAGTAATATACAGCCGTATGGTAGAAGTATAATGTAGTATTGTAAAAATATTGTAAAAATAGTAATAGTAGTATGCTTCTCTGAATTACACAACCTGGAGCTCTCATTTAAAGAGAATGCTTTTTAAGCTGTAAATGTCATGTGATCAGATGGTCTTGTAGAAAACTAAACATGAGACATAGAAAAACATGTTAATGCTCTCTAATGCTATTTATAATAATGTTTTTGTGTGTGAAATTTATTAAAACTTCTTGTATAAAGATCTAGCAGTAGAAAAGCCAGCAGTGACAATTTCAATGCAGTTTATTAGACAGACAGGAGGTCAAGCACATTGCATTATGGAATATAGCATACATAGGCTACTAAGGTATACTGCAGAAACATCTGTCATTTCAACTTTTATAACCTTCAGTTAATTCATGTTTAAATATGTTTTACTATTGTTTTCTTCAAATGTCTAGCAAGTGCACAGCTTAAAGGAACACACTTTTTGTAAATAAGATCAGTTTCCAACTCCCCTAGAGTTACAACCGAGCTTTACCGCCGGTAGCGCTTTTAGCCGTAGCTTAGCATAGATCATTGAATCCGATTAGACCGTTAGCATCTCGCTCAAAAATGAACAAAGAGTGTCGTTATTTATCCTATTTAAACCTTGAACTATTGAACACCGTGTACTAAGACCGACAGAAAAATGAAAAGTTTATGGCTAAGATCTATACTCTGATTTAGGCGTGATAATCACGGAACTGTCGTACTGTGGGAGCAGCTGGCGCAGTATCTCGCAGCTCCTGAAAATAGTCCCCATCTGGGTAACTACCATCGTTGGTGTAGCTGAAGAGTTGCAAATTGGTTAGCGGCAGGATTTCCCTGTGTGCGATTAACCATGGTGATGTGCGTTGTGAAGGGCTGTGACAGCAAGTCGAAGGTGTACTCTACCGTCATGTTTCATAGAATTCCCACGAAAAGAAAGAAACGAATGAATCAGTGGCTAGCTGTTCTGAACATAGATCTCAAAACACCGGTACAGTCAATAAAGAAATGGCGTGTTTGCTCGGAGCATTTTGGACCAGATGACTATTTTGAAAAAATGGACAGTGTTTCCTGTACCACGGTTCGGCGTCTAAAGGAGACGGCCATCCCAACAATCTCCAGAGTAAAGACAGAACCAAGTGGATCATCGCCCGTGACTGTAAGTATAGTATTGTTGTTGTTATTATTATTATGTAACTTGAACGACCAGATTGAAAAAGCACTGCTGTTGCCGTTAGCAATGCAACCAATAAGGGCTAGGTTTAGGTTCCACTCGCTACAACACACGTTACGAAACCTCATCTTCACTGTATTCCGGTACGGTAATAGATACGGTTCAGGATCTGCTCCAAGGTAAATATCTTCTGAATCGTCTCCATGGTTACAAGGCACGCTCCCTGTGAAAGCAGGTGGTCACGTTGGTTGTCGCGGAAGTTTACTTGGCACTTAGGTGTTTTCAGGCGCTGCGTGATATTATTGCGCCTGTTGCACCCATGGTACGGCGGCAGAGTTCATTGATTATTACGCCGGACTGAGAGTATAGTTCCTAAAGGACGCTAAATAAGATATAAATAACCTATCAAAGACCCTTCATCACATATAGTCTGAAAGTATTCAGACTAAAGTGTTCATTTAGAAAGTATTCTGCTCTGTTGGGATTATTCCTTTCACTGCAAAATCAAATTCAAATATATCTAAATTGGATCTTTTAGACTGCAGTGAAAAAGAGGACAGAGCTGCTAAAATTAGATTTCTTAAAAAGGCAGGCACTACAAAAAAAAAACAAAAAAAAACAGGATAACCTTCTGCCTTTTTATGTTTTAAATAATTAGATCTACTGAATTCTGCATAAAACATCATCCCTACTGTTAAGCATTATGGTTACTTTTCAATGGGTGCGGCACATTAAAAAGGACTATAAACAAAATATTATTATTTTTTTAAAATATTTTTATTAATGAAAAAGAGTGTTTTCCACTCTAAAGAAATTCATATTTTTGAGCATCATGTTCATATTATTTGAAAGTTGAAAAAAAAAAAAATTAGAGGTTGGGCACTGAAGACAACTATAAATATCAATAATAATGACAAATATTAATGTATGATGACATTTTCCAAATTATTACAATAAAGAACTCTAACCTCGCAGCTACTGTAACAGTAGAAAACAATAAAAGCTCAGTGCAAAATTCAACAAATTTATGTTTTTAAAAACCATACTTGTATGTAAACATTTGGTCATAGACTAAATGGTTCACAATCACTTCTGTTAAAATCGCCTGCAGAAAAATATTAAACTGTCTCTAAAACCGAGGCCATTTCCTTGAACTGCCTGTAGAAGTTCTGAGGGGAAAAAAAAAAAGAGAGAGAATGATTAATTGCAAAAAGTTGAGCGTTGAATGACAATGCATACGCATTCTTCCGTACCTGAAACTGCTGAACTGTCATCTCAAAGGATTTATATGACATATCTCCTGATGTGTCAGCAATTTTCATCAGAACAGAGATGAACGGGGAGTTGAGGGATCGGCAGGTATCTGAGCTCACTGCCATTCCAAGCTTCCACTGCATATCTACAAGCTAAGGGTGAAGAAGCTTTGATATCAACAACCTGACAGAGAACAGTGGTCGAGCAGTTTTACACTGTAAGCGAGGATCGTGTGACACACCTGTCCAATACTAGCCATTGTCAGGACCTCCTGATGTGCATGTACAAGAGCACCATGTTCAGTCCAAAGCCGGTGCACCAACTGTAGAGTCGGTTTGGACCATTTGCTGCTGCATTCAGTCAATTTACTGACCAAGACCTCCGCACTGAGATTGCTCTTTGCAGCCAACCTGATTAAATTAACATCTCTCATAAAAAATCATATCAAACAAGACAAACTGTATAAGACATGTACGCAAAAAGGATTGAAAAAGCATTTTTAAATCTCAAACATATACATAAACGACAGTATGTAGTTAGTACTGTACCTAAAATAGTATGTCATCAATTTTATAACATCTTGGACGGCTTTCTGATCAAGGTTTATTCCAACTCTTTGAAATTTCTGTTAGGAAAATGAAAGAATTGCTAAGACAAAAGAAAAACCAGGTACATGCATGCTTAATTTATAGTGTAATAAAAGGGATGTAGATTTGTGAACTTACATCGCAGGTTTCGATCAGATCTACTGCTCTGTTCTGATCCTGAAGGTGAACCAGGATTGACTGAAGCTGGAAAATGAAAAGAAAAGTGCCAGAACGGTCAATAGAACACTTAAAAATAGGACATTTGATAAATCACTACTATGATAACATGTCTATATTATCTGTGATGTTTTGCATTTTTTAAAAACATTCATCCCATAGTACATGACCAGACCATGTAATTAAACATCTTACTATTTCTGCAAACAAGTCTATGGGGAGCTTTTCGATTTTTTCGACCACATCACCTACACCTGCAATTTAAAAAAGCCACTTATCAGCATACCAAAATGTATTGATGCTAGATAAAAATCGATGTATTACTTTCTGCGCAAAAAAACGTCTAGTATAATACTGTATACGATTTCTATAAAAATACACATTAACATATGCATATATGGTTAACATTGACTTTCACAGAACGAGACTTCAAACACGTTGCTGCTTTGCTCTTTATTTACAAGAAAGTAGTAACATTCTACTCACCAGTTGACAGATCCAGCCCTAACATCTTCGACAACTATTGCAATATTACCATAAGACTGTATTCAGCATATGCTGCAAGCGACTTTTTAAATTCAAGGCTGTTCTGAACGCATTGATCAATTTGTCTTGTCCAGCACTGTTTTGTTTTTCTACTTCTGTAAAGCAGTTCCAGACCGGAAGTGACAGATCTTAAGATTTCATTTCAAAATAATAGTACGGCAGTCGGTTGGTGTTGTGAAGAAATAACGAAAAAGTAAAAAAAACAAAATTGAACAAAGCAAGTGTAGAACAACGGTTACCCAAGGTGTATCTTGGATTTCCAAAGTGAATTCTTAGTTAATCCATATATATTTTTATTTATGGGAATGTCGGTGTCAATAAAAATAATTCGACTATGTCCTAGATAATAAAAAAGAGAAATATATATAGTTATCCATATCAATAGTTATTTAATTTGACGTGATGTGTTTTTTTTCTTTAAAAACTACATGTTAATACACCAAATTATATCATCATTATATATTGTGGATATTATGTCAAATTCTTAATATTAATTTAATGTATGTAATATTTGAGCTTATTTTGAAAATGCTATCTATCAGCCCTCCCGGATGTCAGAGAGTCACGTTTGTGGAAGTTTTGTGTCGTCGCGGGTTTGTTCGTCGAGGATGGCAGTGCAAACAGAGAGAGGAATCCCGCTCAGTGCGGTATGAATATTTAATACATCTCTTTGTCCTGACGTGTGTAATTAACGCGGGGTAGTTCACACCCTGATAATATACGTGCAATGCTAATATATATATATATGGAAAAGTTCACGCGTAATAACTTCATACACTGTTAGCATGTCATTGACAAGCTGACGAGCTATTTCATCACAAACTAACTCATGTGTTTTCTCTTAGTAATAAACAACATGTGTTTTCGCAGTGTATTGACAGCGGGGACGTTATGTGATCGTTTAAATCGGGGACATGCATATGTTTTGCTGTGACGTAGGAGTTCGTCGTCCTATTAGAAAGGCTCAAATATCGGATATTATTTTCAGTTTCGTTTCTCTGTCAAAGAGAAACGCCTAATCGAGCATACATCCAGTTATGTATTCATCCAAATGCATAAATGGGCGCTCGGGACTTTTAGCTTTTTACGCTAATAGTTTATCAGCCCCTTTGGTGTGACTGTAGCTAATCCTTTAAAATAGCTTCTGAGAAACAGCGACTCCGATTGGGCAAAATTAAACTTAGTATTAGTCTAGTACAGTGGTTTTCAACCTGTGGGCCGCAACGGTATTGCAGGGGGGCCGCCAGTTATTATCAATAGAAATAATAATATTGCTAATGTACGTAAAAATGTGTAGTAATAATTAAATATCATAATTAATTAAATAACAAAAAATAATAATAAACTGTTACTATGCGTTCACTATTCCAGGTCGTTGATTGGTTTAAAAACAACCCGCCGATTTAGGCTATGTAACATATTTTTGCTGCATACATGCCAAAACAGATGTAAACATGGATAAATGGTTGACAACGGGATCGCTGAAAAGGGAAAATACTTCATCTACAAGTAAGCAGGACACAGAAAAGACTCAAAATAAACCTAAAAGAAGAAAATATAGCAGCGAGTACCTAGCGCTAGGTTTCACATGTGTGGTAGCTCAGTTACTAACCCGACACAAATAACAGGTTCATTTAAATTTTTTTGCAGTGGGCCGCGGAAACATATGTGTTTGGTTGTGTGGGCTGTGAGTTAAAAAAGGTTGGGAACCACTGGTCTAGTACATTATCTGACAGACCCCGATGTTAGTTATAACTCATTTAATTGGACAGCTTTAAAGGACTTCGTATCCTAGTTGATTTTCAAATTAAATATTCCTTTTTGGAAGCTATATTACTTCCATTCTATATCATGGATTCATGTCTTTGATATATGAAAGAGAAAAGGCTAATCTTCAAACTTTACATGAAAGAAAGCCTGGCCCAACTTAAATTACAGTAAAAAAAAGTAGACATACTGATATGTAACACTATAACTTAAGCTCATGGTGGTTTTACCAAACCATGAGTAAAATGTTCTTAATAAAAATTCTGTTTACTTTTTTTATAAACTCATAAAGTGTAGTGTAAATAATGAAAACTTCCCACAAATAATGCCTGTTACATTTACCTGCAAATTCATAATATGGAGAAAAAAAATGTAAGATGACCAGATTCACTGCTTTGTAAAACAAAGCATAGGTGCATAGTTTTATAAAAATGTATTTTACTGTGCCTTTGATCCTTTTATAGTTAAATCCAAAGTTCCTTCACACCAACTCCACCAGCCACACCTGGCCCTTCAGTGCTATTGCAGAGCTGATAGGTGAGTGAAACTTTTGATATCTTCCTATATTGATCATTGTGAGAATGTGTTCAGCAGTTTGTCAATGCATGTGTGTCCTCAAGGGTTAGATTACTTTGAGTTTGTAACCTAGTTTCCCCACATAAACGCATCCCTGCTTGTATTGCCAATGTTTAATGAAATGTTGTACTGTTATCAATTAATTGTGTAAGTAATTTTATTGCATCCAATGTATTGCTCAAAGACAGATAGCCAGGGCCAAGAAAGAAAATAACAGACTAACTGTTTCATTAGTGCTTAGCCACTCAAAGTCGAAATGAATGCGTATTATCTGATAATATTTAAATTGATCTTTTCTTCCTTAGACAATGCTTATGACCCAGATGTAAGTGCCAAAACGTTTTGGATTGATAGGACATTAATCAGAGGTCAAGACTGTCTAATTTTCATGGATAATGGAGCAGGAATGAATTATGATAAGATGTACAAAATGCTCAGGTGGGTGAGAACACAAATCAATAAGTTAACCAACATACACTTGGGTTATATGATCTTTGATAAATCATTCTAATTATTCTGATTTGGTACTTTATAGTCCTTTCTTAATGTTGTAGTTAATTGTTAGCGAAATTTGGAAACGGTATCCTTTTCCAGGGTTCTTTGATGAATAAAAAGTTTCATTTTATTTTAAAAGAAAAATTTTGTAACGCTCTGTCTTTATATGTAAAATTGCATTTATTTGGTATGATTTTAAAACATTTCTAGGTCTCTTGCTGCAATCATTTGAAAAAGAAAAATGCTAATAATAAAATTCCTTTAGAAATCATTCTATGCTCAAGAAGCATTTTCCATTATCACTGTTGAAAACGCTTGCTTCTTTATTTTTGTGATAAGCGTAAATCATTTGTTTAGGATTATTTGATGAGTTTTTACATTTGAAGTTTAAAATAACAGCTTTTACTGTTATATTTACTATGTACCATACTGTGTTCCTCTCCTTCTCAGTTTTGGCTTCAGTGACAAGGAGGCTATAAATGGCCATGTCCCTGTGGGCCTTTACGGCAATGGATTCAAGTCTGGTTCTATGCGCTTAGGAAAGGATGCCCTTGTTTTTTCCAAGAATGGAAAGTCCATGTGTGTGGGCCTTCTGTCCCAGACGTATCTTCAGGAGATACATGCAGAGAATGTCGTTGTACCCATTGTCTCATTCGAACGCATTCGACACTCATATATCCTTACCTTTCAAATAAGCAAAGACACGAGTAGGCCTAAATGGACTACATAGGATATAATAGAATATTTGGCTTGATATAAAGAGAAGCAGAGGGTATTAGAGCTATTATAAGAAGTCGTATTCAAGTATTAGTTTCAGCATATATTTATTTTCTCAATTCGATGTCTGCATCCTTGACTTCTCCTCTCACTCCGACCTGACTCACAACATGAAAAAAGTCTTCAAGATATCCTGCGCTACTCTCTGTTCCATACAGAGGCGGATCTTCTCTGTGAACTCAATGCCATCAACGCACACTTTGACTCCGAGACCAATGGAACACGAATCATCATCTGGAACCTCCGCAAGTGAGAATCAAAAGATCTGCTGATATTGTAGATCAAAGCAGCGATTGGTTTTGTTATTGTCATTCTCTTGAGCTACCAGACCTAGAAATGGACAGATTAAATGTTCGGGACATTTTTTTTTCTGCTACAGAACATCCACAGGTAAATCGGAGTTTGACTTCGACACAGACCGCTATGACATCCAGATTCCATCTGAAGTATTTGAGAGTGAAAAGGAGAAATACAAGCAACCGTTTCACTCATTTCAGTCAAGTCCAGAGAGCGACTTCTCTCTTCGGGTGAGTACTTCACCCTCCTTTGTTGAGAAGGTCTTAACGCATTGCAGTAGTATTTAAATATGTGTCTACTTCATTATGCGTTACAGTTCACAGAACATAACGGTAATACTACATGTGTCTGTATTCATGGTTTTTTTTTTTTTGTAGGCATACTGTAGTATCTTATACTTGAAGCCCAGAATGCAGATTATACTTCGTGGACAGAAAGTGAAAACCCAGCTGATCTCCAAAAGCCTGGCAAACATTGTCAAGGATAAATACAAACCCAATTTTCTAAATGTATCTAATCATTCATATTCATGATTTCCTGTTTCCACCCAAAAAAAATTGTATATCATAACTATTTGAAATTTAGGTATTGGAAAAATAGGACAGAATAGACAGAGAGACAGAATAATTTGTTTTTGAACATGAAAACAGTTTCACATAAACCTATGAATTTAACCAACTCGTTGAATGCATACAATTATATAGTGAGCTTTCCTTAAGTCTTCTCCTCTCAGAGAGAAAACGTTCCCATCATATTTGGCTACAACACCAAGAGCAAAGATTATTATGGTGTCATGATGTACCACAAAAACAGGCTTATCAAAGCCTATGAACGTGTTGGATGTCAAACCAAGGTAACTGCTTACATTTTTAATACATTTTTTGCGGCTTAACACCCTCTTTGCCACATGCTTTGGTGTGACAAAGTAATGTTTAATAGTTTATTATTTTTACTGCTTGAAGTATCTGAATGCAATTCCAATGTTGATTTTACAATAAGGCAAATGAAAAAGGAGTTGGAGTCATTGCAGTGATTGAGTGTAACTTCCTTAAGCCAACACACAACAAACAGGACTTTGACTACACAGACGAGTACAGGTGAGTGTAATACTCTACAGGTGGAATTTAATGTTAGTTTAGAACAATTTAAATGAAAGTTTGGAAGTTACAGGGATGTCATACTCCGCTTTAGTCTAGTTTCATTATTAGTTTGATTGACACGTTAAACTAGTTAAAAATAATAATATATCTTATTTATATGTTTCATCAGTGATACTGTAGGAGATATTATATGCAAAAAAAAAACATGTAAAACAGTTAACAAGCAGCAATACAATTGGTAGCCAGCATTAAAATCTTTACACCATCACAAGACACTAAATAAATAAATAATCACTAGTATGCCTGATTAAAAAGGCATGTTTTCAAACTAAATTTAAAAATACGAATGTCCTGGGTATTAAGTTCCACAGGTGAGGAGCAGTATAGCTAATAATTCACGATCCCATAGAAGCTAAATGCTGAGGAAGAACTAAAGAGAATGTAGAAGATGATCTAAAACTTGGAAAGTGAGTATATGTTGAAAGAATTTTAGATAAGACGCAGCCAGGTTCACCTATGTAGTGACTTACAAACAAGAATTAAAATTTTGAAAATTTACCATTTCTAAATTTCGAATTCAATATTCTGTTTAACATTTTTTATTCACCAGCCCATCTGGCACCAACAACCATGCCACATTCAAAGTCACTTAAATCACCTTTTATCCCCATTCTGATGCTCGGTTTCAACTGTAGCAACTGTTTAGTTGTGTAAAATAGTCTGTAACTAAAGTGACAAGAGCGTGAACCATAATGACACCGCTCCTTTTTGACAGTACTGGGCAGAGGTGCTTAATGTTGAATTTACCACTTAATGTGGAATTAATGAAAACTACTGAAAGATTAAAATTAAGAGTATTGCTACAAAACATTAAAAGAAGTACTGTAGAGAACACCAAAGCTCTTACCCAGCATTGAAAGAGCAATTGTAAATACACGTATGCACACAGAGAAACCTACTGGTCTTTGACTAATCATTTTTTATATCTAAAAATCGAAGAAAATTATTTGAAAACTAAGCTTTAACTTCAAGCAAACAGTTAAAAATAGATAATGAAGAAAGTTGAGAAGTAGGTTTTGAGGATAAATAGAGCTTAGATTCATTGCCATTACAGTGAAAATGAATAGCATACTCCCTAAAACTGCTTCCAAATATCAGTAAATAAATGATAAATTATGATAAAATGATCTTTTTACAAGTTTTCCGGAGCAAGTTAAATGAGAAATCAATAATATAGAAATCAAAGCTGCATATTATTTGTCCACACAGGAAAACCATGAACATTTTGGGAGTGAAACTGGAAGAGTATTGGAAAGCAATCTGCCATAAGAAGGGATTAAACACTACAGTACCTATGGAGGATATCCCGTTAGTATACATGCAACTTCAAAATATTTCTTTCTCTTTCCAAATATAACCATTGTTCCTTTTTTATCATAAAGGAAGCGTCCTGATCAGAACTGGGTTCAGTGTGATGAATGTATGAAATGGAGGAAACTTCCAGATGGCATTGACATGAATAAGCTCCCAGAAAAATGGTTCTGTCGATTTAATCCAGACCCCCAGTTCAGGTTTGTTTAATCGTACCTTTAATTGTTTGGCTTGAAAAATGATTTATTTCCAGCAGTATTCAAGAAATAGGAGAACAGGTCCTAGGAGAAATAAAGAGTTGTAAATCTTAACCTATAGTTAAAGCAGTTCTAAGCTGTTTAAGAAGAGATATCATTCTGCGAAATTCCAAGGCTCTGTAAAAAGGCAAGATAAAGTCTGGTGACTATGGGTACATGCACTAGCTGTCGGAACTTTTAAGACCTGGGGCAGTCTTGTACACTTGCTTCCTGTTAGTGTGCATTCGCTCTCAGGTGGCCAAAACCACGAGCATGGCTATTTGTCCTTTTCATAAAAGAGAAAAAAATTATCAAAATCATCAGTAACCTTTTATTTTATAGCTAGGGAAAAATATTATACGGTACTTGCTATTTTTAATTAGTGATGTTTTTAGAAGGGATGTTATTATTTTTGAGAATTTACTGGTGAAATAAGAGACTATATTGTTAAATTTAAGAATTCACTTTTTTTTCTTTTTGTTTTTTACATCAAGGGCAATGTTTTGTTTCATGAACTTTGAAATGCTTTTTGGTTACAATTTAATGATTTATACTCATGGTTTTACTTGTGGATTAGTAACTTTTTAAAAAGATTTTATATTTATATATATTATGGTACGTTGTTTATATTTCATAGGTAATAATTGTTTGTTTATGGGTTTTATTATAATAAACAGAACATGATCATCCATTTTGTATGCAAATTTAATTTTGTGTGTGTGTGTGCAAATCTCTAAACATGTCGTAGCTCAAACAACTGTTCTTTCTTCATCTAGGCGATGTGAAGATCCAGAAGAAGCTGAAGATTCTGAAGATGAAAATTCAGACTGCCTGAAAGAATACAAACAGCAGTGAGTGAAGTTTTTTTTTTTTACTGTTAATTCATATTATCTGAAAAATAATGAATTACATTACCCAAAAAATTAAGATAAGCCAGTGATAAGATTAAGAAAATGGATCTGATATACAAGGTGTCCAGAAGTGACATAGTCTGATACTGATGTTCTTTTGTTATGTTGCCACAGTGAGAAAAACCTCAAAAAACAGCAGGAAGAGCAAAGAAATCAGGTAATATCTTCTCAGATTTCTCCATCCAGTGGTGGTGTTGTTTTTTCACTCTGATGTTTTTTTCTGAACAGTTGCTCCTTCAACATAATGAGGATCTGAAAAGGAAAGTTGACCGTGTGCGTCAACTGTACCAAAAAGTAAATTTTTGCTATTTGTAATCAAATATTAGATAAGCAATTACATGTTACAGAACTTCTTGAAGTCTTGGTCTTCCTTTTTGTTTCCCAAGGACCCTTCCTCATCCAGATCATCTACAGTTTCTTTGACAGAAATGAGCCCTTTCAACTCAGTGACCCTTTCACAGTCTGGTGAGGCTAAATTGCATGTGCATTTTTATTTAATCTAGAATCTAAATTTTGTTATTAATATTCCGTGTTTGAACAGCTTCTAGCCCCTCAGACAGAATGCCTGTCATTTCAAATGTCATGTCCCTTTCCACTTCTAAAAGGTACATTATTCTCATTCCTCCTTCCTCTATTTTTACACATGTATGTCAATTTATTCTCTCTTAATTCTGTTTTTGCAAACAACATGATTTCGAACCTGTCTTCTTCAGAAAAAATAGAAGTCTTGGTTTATCCCAGAGCCAAACTGTAAAAAGAGCGAGATCATTATTTCACTGCTGTAACGGCACACCAGACAGCCCATCAACATCCGCAGCTACATCCGATGTCATAACCTCAGCTTTGGAGAGAGCAGACAAAGTTGCTGAAAACAATGTAGAGAGCAGCAAAATCGATGATGTTGTTATCGATGAGACCCACAGCACACCAAGACCCAAACCCTTTGACCTTTCTAATGTGAAGATGGAAGAAAAGAACAGTGAAGATGCACTAGGATTATATATGGAGTGCACTGAGCGAACTTCCGTGGAAACTGAAAACACTAGTAAGGAAAGAATGGAGCCATCGACTTCCAGCGGCCAAACAAGTATAACAACCCAAACAGAGCATTTTATTGTGAAGACAGAGAAAGATGAGCAGACAAGAATGGAAGAAGGTGAGATCAAGAAGGAAGAGATTGAGAATGATGTGTCAAGGATGGAACAAAGTGCTACTAAGCTGAAAAGCACTAATGATACTGAAACCGAAGGCCCCAATGACATAGAGAGATGTAGTAGCACAGATATTTACAAACCAAATTTTGACAAAGAAAAGGAGATACTGAAAAAAATCAGTTTTGAACAACATGCAAAGTCAGATGGAGAAATAGATCTTATGCCAACACATGAAGCACAGAAGCAACAGGATAACCTGCTAGATCTCCTAGAGGCCACAGCCCAGGAGAGAGATGAACTCAGAAAGCAAGCTCAGGAACTCAGGAATCTCACTATAAAGAAGGACTGCAGCCATGAGAGCATCCAGACAGATCCATCAGGGGAACAGCGATATGAGACTCTCTACTTGAAGGCCACCCAGTCCATCAACAAGCTTACACAAGAGAGGGATGAGCTTAAAAGACAACATGAGGTGTTGGTGCAATTCAAAGCTGAAAAAGAGGCACAGGATGAGACTAAGAAGGAAAAATCATCACCGAGCGTTCGTGAAAATGAAGATGATGAAATGGCTCTTCAGTTGGACTCTCTTCTAAGAGAGCTGGACAGTCGCAACACAGAATGCAACGAACTAAGAATTAAGGTGAGAAACTGGTGGAAAAAATTCTCTCATTATTGCTTCACCTTCATGATGTTCCAAATCATTCATATCTATAAACTGTCATTCGTTCTTGAAACACATAAAGACATTTTAATGAAATCTGGTAGATTTTCATTCGTATATTGAAAATAAATTTCACCAAAACTTTGACAACCTTATACTTGTATGATAACCTTGACAAGTTATTAAAATATATTATATGAACAATATTACATGAAAGCCTTTCTAGTTAAAGGGACGTCTATTACCAACAATATTGACAAAATAGTCCACGTGACATCAGTGGTTTAACCAAAGTTAAGCACCAAGAATATTTTTGGTGTGCATGACTTTATTCACCCAAATTTTTATCACCAAAAATGACAGTTTTCATTTTTAGATGAACTGTCATTTTAAGATGCACTGATGGGGAGCTGGTCTTAAATTCAGGGATGGTCACTATTTGATGAGTCATGCTTAAACAATGTTTTTCCCCATCTCACCAACTGAAAAGTTGGAGAGCTTGGAGCAGGAGAAAGCTCACAGCGAACAGTTGCAGAAGGAAGTAGAAGAGCTGAGGAAACAAAAAGAGGAGTGGATCAAGACGAGAGCGCAAGAGACCTTGAAGGGAGAGAACACAGTGACATCGGCCAAGTAAGAGTCTTGTTGACTTGTTTCAGAGGTTTTCACTGATATGTGCTCATTAGCATTCATGTTTTGATTCACATATATATTTCTGCTTTCTCTTCTGTCATCAGGTTGAGAGAGCTGCGGTTCAGCATCGGCCGTTTATTGGTCACTTTTGTTCCTGCCTTGGACCTCGATCAAGTGAATTATGACTGTGAGGTCATAGATGAGATTTTAAACCAGGTCTTGCAGGAGATTTCCACCTCTTAGATCAACTTTACTTAAAGCCAGTTGCCAAAGAGTTCAGTCTAGGGTTGTTGTTTTGAGCATGGCAACAAAATGTTCAAATTTTATTCGACTCTAAAACTTGCCATTCTTATTGCAAGTTTTTTTTATACACATTTTAACACATTTTCGTTCTTTTAGTTACTGGATAAAAAAATAAGTTAATTCAAGAGTAATATTTCATGAAAGATTTTATGATTTTATAGCTTGCAAATATTCTTTTTTTTAATACACCGTAATTCTTTTAATTGTGAGTGGATAATAACTGTTTTAAATGCTACTCAATTTGTGTACAGAAGCTTCTGTGTATAATATTGTACATAATGCTGTTTTTGAAAAACAAAGTTAATTGCTAAATAAATTTTATATTTGTTTAAATGGTGATTTCTGTATTTCTGATTGTATGTATTTTAAAGTAACTTTTGCAAATATTTTAAAATAAAACTTTTTCCGCCTGCTTAAGGATGGTTTTGTCCACTGGATGGAGCCCGTCTAATGTTTATGTCTCACAGAGGAATGGAGGCATGTCTTTTATTGTATGTACGAGTCGGGAAGCTGTTATTTAACTTTACAGGAACGATTATTTATGTATTTTCTTAAAACCTAGCCGTGACTTGACTTTGTCCGCGGGGAGATACTCTTCTGTCTGCTAATGACCTGACAAAACTAGAAAGAGAGATACAGCAGCAGGATTTGGATTATTGCCTGAATGTCTGAATTACTTTCTATGGAGAAAGACTGTAACTTTGTAATTTTGAGAAACGTGTTATGCATGTGCCAATATAAGTACTTTTGTTTTAATACTCGATATGTTTACTCAAACATGTTTGTGTTACTTGAAAACTAAGTACTGTAGTGTTAGATGTGAAGAGCCTGCCTTTTAAAGAGAAGAATAAACTGAGATTAGCTCTTGTGGAGAATGGAGGAAACAGAGGTTTCTGTTTCTTTCTTTTATTTCTTTTATTTTTTACTGTTACCCTCCATATTGTATGTATAAAAACCAAAAACGGCAATACTGGAAGTTAGTTTAGACTTCGATATGAGATGGGTTCACTGATCTATAATAGATACAGAAACCGTGGATGGGTTTCTATTGGATTTAACTATGTAATGCTTAAGGTAAGTGCTGCAGTGTATCTTCTGACCTCTGCTTATCTTTTGTAGTCACTAGCAGTGTGAATGATCTGAGCAGCATCCAGAAGCTGCGGATCCCAGTGGTCGGGACGCAGTATGCGTGGAGCTGTCTGGACCAAGGGCATCATAAGTTGACCCCACAGCTGCCATATCCCTCTTTCCTTTTTCAGGTAGGTTTTCATTTAAGAGAATTCTCACGTTTTCTTTGTTAGAACAGATGTTTGTGTTAATGATACTGCAACTAAGGTTTGCTCAAATCAAATGCGAATGGAGGTAAAGGGACAGATGGATGTGTCACAGCCAGATTCGTTTTAAACAGTTGGTGTCGGGTTTTACTGTAGTTTCAGCAGTGTTTTTTTGGTAAGAAATGTACTCTGTATATTTGGGTTATAAAAGTATGTGCGAATGAACATTGTATATTTGTGGCGCTGTTGAGTTAATGTTGTTTTTGACCACAACGAGGTAAAAGTGTCGACGCACATACCTGGAAAAGCGAAGTTCAAAGGTCACCCTGCACAGGTGCGCTCTTGTGTTTTTTGTTTTTTTTTTCTTGTGCAACAGTTTTTTAATCAGATAATGTAGCTGTTTAGAAGTGCTTGTTTAACTGACTGCATGTTTGAATTAATTTACGCAGAGTTTACAAAGAAGGTGACCATGACCTGCCTGAATTTCCATCATATTTTCAAGTGGCCAAGTATTAAATTTTTGAGGTGGTGAGACGCTTCGTGCATCAATCACATCAGGGGGGAGAATTAAAAAAAAAAAATAGTGAAAAACCACTGTTTGAAAGTGTCTACAAGTGCTTGTGTGTAAGGTCAAACCCAAGCACCAATGGTTGCGCAGGCCAGCAGTATCATGTGTTGTGTTCAGTTTTGCATGAAGCTGAGGTTTGAGCATCATGAATGTTGTTATTTCTAGAATCATATGGCAGATGGTGACGGAAGTGCTGAATTTGTCTTGTGGTGATGGGCTCTCTCGCTATAGACAGCAGCGGTTCAGGGCAGTCTTGTGTTCTGCCTGACATCTGAAGATGCTGTGGAAGCATATCTGCAGCTGATCAAGGAGATGGAGGCTGAGGGATTCACAAAGACACACACGCTTCCCCCTGAGGTTGAGCACCTGGCATCCTACAGTCTGCAGAAGGTTAGATAAAGACAATGCAGATTTGTTTTTATTCATTTCTTATACATGTAACAAGACTAATGGGCGCGAGGTAAGTGCTCCCTATTTTGATTTGCAGCTGCCGTAGGAGGTGAATCTGAACTGCAGCACATTGTCACAGGAAGTTGGTGTCACTGTGGAGCTGGTTTGGACTGAAGCTCTCGGTTCCCTTAAGAACGTCCTGACAGTCCCTGTCTCCAGAATCAGCCTCAGTGATGTGAGAATGAGCTCAGGAGCTGACAGGAGGTTGCTGTGTTTAAGGCTTCCGGGGTGTTTATTGGCTCTGCTGCTGCAGGTGAGCAGGGTGGAGGGATTATTACTGCAGGCACCAGAGACTGAGAAAGAGGAGAAAGTCAAAGCCCTGCTGGAGGAAGTCAACACACTTCTGAGTCAATAGAACCTTAATACATGGATCGCAATCTTTCTAGTCATACTCCAACTTTTAATGCCATGAAGTCCATATCTTCCTCCATGAGAGACAGGCCTTCTCTTCTTAGTCCCACAATGTCTTCTTATACCTTACGGATGAGCTATGCTCCCATAGTGCTTACTTTCCTTCGTCCTCCTCATTGTGTTGAATCAGCAGACTTGCTCACTAAAGTTGACAGCATTCATTCTGTTGTTTCCAGTGTGAACATCCAATTTTTCATGCTCCACGGGCACCTGCTTTTCCTTCTCCTTCTTCAGGCTTTCCTCTTACATTTAATCATTTCAGTAGTCCCTCCAGACTTTTGAGTGACCCTCTGAGATTGTCTTCCTCAGTATTTGGACATTTATTTGAAGCATCTCCTCAACAAGAAGCACAAGCTCAACAACAAGTGCTGCAAGATGTGCAACGAAAAGAGCAACAAGTATTTCTGCAACAAGCACTGCAGCAGTCTGTGATTCCGCACCTGGTATGTTGACTCGTGATTGATGAGGTTCTCTCTGTGATCAGTGTTTAGGTGGATTAAAACATAATTTATAACCCGTCATTTCTCATGAAGCTGCAGACGGCGTCACTACTAAGCTTGGTGCTCCTCTATATAGTAAAAAAAAAATGAAGAGCAAAATTAAGATCACCACAACTACCACCCCACCACAGCTTGGCAGAAATATAAGTAAATCAGACACAGTGGCCTGGAATGAGCTGTTTGAGCTTCAGCATGAGGTGTTCACACATGATTTAATTTACTAGATTGTATACAATATGTAAATGTGTGAGGGAATATGAATGTGCAATGTGTTTGAATGTAGGATGGATACTGGAAGGCTGAGCAGCTTCCTCAACCTGGACTAACTTCATTCTTTTTATGAACAGAAAGTACAAAAATTGACATACTGTCTTTGGGGCAAAAATGTTACATTTGTAAGTATTAATCATATTGTCATTATCATACTTACCTTGGAATCACCTTGGAAACAGGAATTTTCAGTATACTGTCACACAGGACCCATACTTGTTGAAAACTCTTCATACAGTTATTTACACCAACTTTTAGCTTGGCACAAGAGTTAAATTCATATTGAAAATACACTAAAACAACCAAACCATTTATTACATGGGGTAAATCTAGCCATTTGTCCATGTACGTAAATTTCCATTCAGATTTATTTCATTTTAAAGATTTAGTTATCAACAGCATTTGGTGAAAGCAATGGAAAATTGGCTCAATGTGAAGTATTTTGAAATAATGACCTACATTTTAAGAATGGTAACATTTTAGAGACTAATTCTCCACTTATGTAGTTGCTTATTAGCATGCATATTAACAGCATATTGGCTGTTTATTATTTATTATTATTTATAAATCATATATTAATACCTAATTAATACTCCATGAACATATTTTACTGTAGACCCTTTAACCCACTTCATACTACCTTTCTACTAATAAGCAGCAAATTAAGAGTTTATTGAGGCACAATTCTGTTAAATTGTGACCGAGAAACTGGTCTTCGTGATTTATTAATAGCACAAAGCTCATTTATTCTGGAAGGAGAGGATAATCTTGATGAGAATTGAATTCAGACTGGGAATCTAATGAAATAAAACAAATCATTGAACGTATTTTAACGGTTCATATCTTTAGGAAGCTTTTCTACATAAAAATTTGAGCGAGATATATTAGACCAAGCCTTTTCAGATATTTCTGTGGGTATATTATATTGAATATATTCTATATATATATTATATAGAAATTTGCTCATTTCAATAACACACATGTGATTTCAACATATTCTTTCTGCTCTTTTTTGGGCTATTTGTCACGATTTTGTTTTCTATCTGTTTCCTCAGACAGGAACTCTTTATACCGTGTCTTGTAGTATGATTTTCCAACGCCGACAAGAAAAACTTTCACAGTACATCCCAATCTTGATGTTTGATGTAAGCCACCATCCACAGAAACCAACGGCTACGCAGGTATAACCGAAAATCTGCAAAAGATGTTTGATGTTTAATCGGCAATGAATTTCACACAGTGGTTCATTATATTTGTTTGCCAAAAAGAGATACAGGTCTCCATCTATAAGAACAAATCCTCCCCAGAACAGACTGATTCCAACAAGGTGAAAGAGTTGAGGACAAAGACCGTGGCAACAGGCTGCACACGTTTTACTTTTGGTTAGTTTCACTACTTTTAAATAAAAAACAATATCAGAGGAATGAGCGCAAGGTAAATGACCACAATAAAGCGAAACGCGGGTGTGCAGGTGCACGAAAACTGAGAATTAAAGATGTGCTGAAAAATGTCAATTATAATAAAAACTAAAAAAATACATTTGCTGCCTTTGACAGTATCGAGCGCAGTTTGTCTGGAGTTTCAGAGAAAAGATGTGGCGTTGTTAATCAGCTCAGACGCAGAGGCTCAAAAAGAAATAGCTGTTTCCTGTCTCCTGAAGTCTGGACTGAGTACTTGATGCTACTTATATCAGTCAAGATGTCTAGAAAAGTAATCTCTCAAGATTGTCTCGCCTACAAAAGAAGAGGTTCCTCATTTGGAGTTTGAAAGTGAGAATTTGTTTTAAAAAATGCAGTGTGTTATTGTTTCAGTATGAGCTTTTAAGGGATTTCATGTACAGCTCATGGTTTGTTAATTATACTCCAACAACAGTGTATTTCTTTACATTAATAAATAAATTAATAACACAATTAAATAAATTAACTGAGATGAAATAACTATAAACATATGTAAATACAAGACTATTATGTTATCCAGTTCAATCTCTCACTTTTCCTTATTATTCGATAATTTCACAAAATAACTTTCCTAGAGTATTTCATATATTTATCCAGTTATTCAATCATATACATGATTAAATATTATGAGCAACAAAAGTGATACCACTTACTGCATTTATTTGAACTTTTTCAAAAAACTTTTGCTGATAAATTTGTACAATAACTATTTTGATACAGAAAAAAAGGATTAAGGGATTTTTTTTTTTTTTTGCAATTTTCACTATATGTACATTTGACAAACCGTTACAAAGAAATGGCAAATAACACATTGAATCAAAAGTCTCATTTTGAAGTAGAAATAAATATGTTTCTCTAATACTTGTTTCTTTATATATAACTTTACATAAAGAAATATTTTTTTAAGTGTACGTCTTCAAAGGTATCTCTTTTCCAGTGTACATTTTGATAAAAACAACAACTGTGATTAACATTTTTGTGTCTTAGAATGCAGTCTAAAATCTGAATCTCATTCTATTTCTCCGAAACAAATCACTTCATAGCTTTATAAATCCTTTTACAACTTGCAGTGATCATTTCTTTTACTCCACAGAATATCATAACTGAATTATTGATGTTGCATGTGTCTGCATAAGATTTAGGCTCTTCTGTGAATCCTTGTGAAAAGTGAAGAAAGACAGCTAAAAGTCACCTGATGTCTGATGACATCCAAGACCACAGTTGCAAAATCTGTTTTACCCATTGCTATGCCAGCGTGTGTTTTTCAGTTGGTATATGATTTCTCAGAATCATACAAAAAATTCACAAAATAAGCCATAATGAAAAAGCACATGATCAAATACTGCTTTCCCAATATCATATGTCTCACTAAAAAGTTGACATAAAGCTCTAATCAAACTACTTTTTGAAAGAATGATGTATTGTATTGTAAAAAACGTTTATTTTTCTCTACATCTGGACGGTTCATCCAAAAATGAATATGTTTTGTCTTTGTTTGCTCACCTTCGAGTTGTTTCAAAGCTGTACGAGTTCCTAACCAAACAACGGATGGTTGCTATTGACTTCCATAGTTTTTTTTTTTTTAATTTCCTACTATGGAAGTCAACCGTTTGATTACCAGAATCCTACAAAATACCTTCTTTGGTGTACTGCAGACTAAAGTTTATTATTTAGGTGAAACGGTAAATTCTGTCAAGCTGTGTGTTATCAAGAGTGTCAGAACACACCTTTTAGAGGTAATATTGACACAGGGAGGAGGTGCTGATCTCCTTCGCTGGAAGTAAAGTTTGAAGCTAGTCTGAGGGATTAGAAAGCGCTTGTCTGTCTTAGCCTGTTGATTTATTATGCCGTCTGCAGAGATGCTGAGCAGAGAGGTGCATCGATTCATCACGGAAACTGCTTAAAAGTAGGAAGAGGTCACCAGAATGGCTTCAATAGGACAAATAATCTTTGGAAGGTAAAAAAAAAACTTTTTCAAACCACTTAAGGCTGACAATTATAGTACGTATAATGAGTCAATACTGAACGTTCATCAAATTTGTCGTTTGCAGTATGATTTTTCTCATCGTAGTCATTTCCGGACTAATCGTTTTCATTCTGGCTATTGCATTTTCAGGTTAGTAAAACGTTCTGCAATAAAAGTGCATTTGGACTTTTGATGTCTATAACCTTAACGGTTGTGTGCGTGTTTGTTTCTAAGTGTCCCAAGGTACCGTTGAAAGCAGAAGTCCCTCTGCCGTGGGCAACCTTGCTGATGATGTAGTCCTGGATTGCAGGTTCCTTAGCAACAGCGGCAATGAGCAGTTCAGCGATGTGTCGATTACTTGGCTGAAAGACTCTGTCAGTGGGGTGGTCTATGAATACAAAAACAAAGCGGCCCAGCTTCAGGGGCAGAACACACAGTTCAAAAACAGGGTTCAATTGTTCTCAGACGCTATATCAATGGGCAACGCTTCCCTGCTGCTGAGAAATGTGAAGCTGGAGGACGAGGGTGTGTATCGCTGCTCTGTCAATGCACCAAAAGTCTCAGGGACTACCAGCGTTAACCTTAGAGTGGCTGGTAAATACATTTTTTATTCATTTATTTCAAATAAAATGAATGTTTAAAATGTTTGTTCATCAGTAAGTGGTGAGAAATGATTGTTTTTATGATTAGGTCACTGAAACTGATTAATTTAGGAAGTCAAGATTGGCTACACATGAAATCGCATACTTCCCTTCTAAATAGTAGGTGAAAAACATGTCCGAATTCACAATATTCATAAAATTGAAAAAAAAAAGTCCCTAGATGACGCACTACTTCTGGCCGTATTTTTTAAAGATCATTAAGTAGTTACCTATACAGACGTATGCACTTACTTGAGGGAGTGTGTGATTTCAGACACAGCCACTGTCTGTACAAATGATTTACTAAACCATTCACTCAAATGATTGATTCAAAACTGATTCATACTCCGTTTCAAACAAAGGAAACTAATGTATGTTGCTCAGTGATGTACTCTAAAGGTTATATTATATTAATATGTTATAATATTAAAATAAATATTATTAAAAGTTAAATTACTTTTTGTTTTTAGCAGTAATAACCTTGAGAAACGCTAGTTTGATTCAGAATAGTGTAAATATGCATAATTTGCTTTTCAGTTTTGCTTTTTGTGTTGTTTGCAGCATTCTCAGCTCCCACATTTACTCAACAGAATGGGTCTCTACTTGCTCAGGCTCTTAAATGGTTTCCCCAACCGGAGGTTAGCTGGTTGAGTCAGACTGGACAGCTTCTTAACAGCAGCAACCAGTTTATCAGCAGCACTGCAGGAACTGTGCAAGTTGTTAGTGTCCTCGAAGACCCAGTAAAAGATGAAACCTACACCTGTCTTATCCAGAACAGCCTTGTGAAAGCTATCTCAGAGGCCACTGTAACAGGTAAAATAGTGACGTTGACAGAAAAAAAAAAAAAGAATTATTAAGTAGGACTCACCCATAATCATAACATTTACTCAGAGCATTGCATATCAAATCATGTTTGTTAAAATGAATTTAATGACAGCTTGGACACTGCGGACGAACAAACTGGATGTGACACATTAAATAGCATGACACATGCTACAGCAAATAATGGGTTATGCATGCAACATAAAAACACTGTGTTTCTATTATAAAGTAAACGTTGCTTTTCTTTATGATTATCCTCAGCAAACAGCGTGACAGAGAGGACATACTTCATATTCAGTGCTGCATCAACTGAAGTGCCATCATTACAAATTCTGCTCACAGTCATCCTTATTCTTTCTGCGAACCAGTATGTGCTGTCTCCAGTTTAAAAAACAGTTCTACTTCTGACCAGAAATTGTTCAAGCAAAAATATTTTTTTTAATCAAAAAGAGAATACAATGCTATTTGGTTATTCCAAATATAGGCTAATAGAATATAATTACCAACAGTTGATGGTCAAGCCGATCTTGTTTGACCATCTTGTTTTATATATATATATATATATATATATATATATATATATATATATATATATATATATATGTATGTGTGTGTATATGTATATGTGTATATATGTATACATACATCATCTGCTTATGTAGAAACCCAGATGTAATAGACATAAATTCAACTTTAAAAAGTATAAATTATATTAATTTATTAATCCCAACCGATTTCTTCATCTGCTCCTGAAATATCGAAATATAATCGACAATGTTTTGAATGCTATCATCAAACTGTTCATGTAAAATGTTTGCAATACCAATAAATACTGTTCTTATGTCAACGAGTTGAATATCCATTTGACTTTTTACACAAGTGATCATGTTAATTTCAATATTTAATCAGTAAATATTACTATACTATACTCAGTACTTTATTAAAATCAAGTTTTATCTATTAATATTATACAAGCAACCTAACATTAACAAAGATGAATAAACATTATGAATGTGTTGAATGCTGTTGCTGCTGTTAGTTAATTAGTTATTAGGCTAATTAACATAAACGACTGGGACCTTACTGTAAAGGATCAGCTATTTAATAAGTGTCTAACCGTTACAATGTTCAAAGCTAAACAAAGCCATGTTTTAAATTCTATCTTTATTATTACCCTGCATGAAGGCTAAAAGTCTGCTGGTTTATTCCGTATTGAAATTAAACTAAAAGGAACTGGTGGGAAATAATGCTTTGACCTTTGGGTGGTGTGTGATCTTGTGTCTTGGTTTGTCTAGCCAGCAGATAGGGACATCTATGTTCCACGTGTGTTTTACAGGGGCAGGCTCCTCTTTTTACACGCTGGGACGTGGTCGGATTTCAGGCCACGCCCCCAAACGCGCACGCATAATATGATTGGACGAAGAGACGCGTTCTCAAATAACGCAAGCGAAAAAGTTAACTCTCTCACAAGTTTGGTGCGAGTTGCATGTTTAGAAAATGACTAGATTTGCCAAATATTAGCCGTTTAGAGTACAGCTTCGGTATAAACTCGCGTTATAGTAAAATAGAAACACTGCGATGTCGCTCTGCAAAGAGCGGTTAGTTCCTGAAGAAAAGCCAGAAGCAGTATTAGGTAAAAGCAATGGGGACACTGGGAAGAAGTCCAAAGCGGTGTGTGGTGTTTGCAGTCGGATGTATCGAGACCCTAAAATCCTGCCCTGCTTGCACACGTTCTGCGCGGACTGCATTCGCCAGCGCGAGCCGTTCTCTGAGCGTCGCGTAAACGGGGAACGACGCTCGCCGGAGGATGACACGCACGGGCGCAACGCCGGCTCGACGATCCTGTGTCCCGAGTGCGATTCAGAGGTGGATCTGCCCCCATCGGGCGTGGACGGGCTGACCACTGACCATCTCGCACTGGACGAGGTTTTCGCGGAGACGCTGCTGGTGGGCTGCAGGGTTTTGTGCGACTTGTGCAGCGACAGCGATAGCGACGCGGGGAAGCGCTGCGAGGTGTGCTGCGTCAACCTCTGCGACTTCTGCAGTCAGGCCCACAGGTCGGTGTATTAGAAGCTCTTCGGCAATTAATAAGTCATATATTCTCCCCCGTAAACCGTGAGTGACTCATTTAACGGAAATGTTTTTTAAAACTTGTGTAGGAATATATTTTGAAGAATGTGGAAAACCATACTGCTTTGGTTCCCCTGTATGGACCGTTTGAACGTTTTATACATAAAAAATACAAAATGGCTGCATCTGAATATGCGTATTTTCCTCCTATACAGTAGGTGAAAAACACCTGAACGACCTACTACTTCCAGTGACAATCCAAAGCACACATCCAGTGGACACTTAACTATCCCATGAAGCCACTGGAAAGAAATAACAAGATTGTATAGACCAGATTACACTCAAACTGTACATTCATACTATATACAACAAATGTATTTAAAAGCAGTACCTACTCTAAAAGTATGAGATTTAAGACTTAAACTCAGGGCTTAAAAAAGTCAGCCACATTCAAAATACCACTTTATGGTGGCCTTCATATGTGTTTAACTCATAAATGCCATCTTTTTGTCATGACTTGAATGCTCCATTTTGCCTGTAATACGTAATGTCTCTGCAGGAGACAGAAGAGGACCTCTTCTCACTCTATCCAAAGCCTACAGGAGCTGAAGTCTCAGGGTCGTCTCTCTAGACCCGTCCTGTGCTCGCTTCATCCAGGCCAGGAGTTGCGTCTCTTCTGTGAGCTGTGTGACCTCACTGTGTGCCTGGAGTGTGCGGCCACCTTTCACCGCGACCACCACTGCAGCTCTGCCCACGAAGTCATCAGCCATCATGGCGATCGCATCAGAGATCTGGTGGTCGGGAGCTTAAGGCCTCGTCTCGCCCGTCTGGAGGAGTCTCTGAGACGCTTGGACACATCCCAAGAGGCGCTGCAGGCACGGGCTGATACGTTGGCTGGTGAGATCCGGGCGTTTGCTCGGAGCTATGCCAGCGCGGTGGAGGCACATTGCTGCTCACTGCTGCGGTCACTGGAGGACTTAAAGTTGCAGCGCAGGAATCAACTCAATCTGCAGAAGGCTCAGCTGCAGCAGGCCCTATCTGATGTCCGAGGTGGGGTGGACTTCGCCGAACGCTTGCTCACATGTGGTTCTGATGCTGAAATCCTCAGTGCCAAAGGAGTTACTATGAGGAGACTGATGAACCTCGTGGAGGCAGGATTCGACCCACACCCAACGACGGTTGCCCCTGATAATGCCAGCCGCATTTGTTTCCTTCCTCAAGAGAGCGCTGGAGAGGTGCAGGGATTTCCGGTGGTAGGAGTCATACATACCAAGACTGTGGATCCCAGCAAGTGCACGATCCAGGGAGAAGGTGAGAGTAGGGTAGACAATGGTGATACTTTAAAAAAAAAAAAAACATTTAGAACCATACCTAAAAATGAAGAAGTCGTCATTAATTCCACGCAATGTATGGAATTTGACACTTTCAAGTTTCCAAAATGACTTGTGCATAGATCAGTCTTAATTTATAAACAAATGGTTCCCACTTTATAGTAGGTTGCCTTCACTACTGTGTGCCTACATTTAAATTAATCATTTGACACAATGCACTTATTGGTACATGCATGTTTTTACATACCTGTATGTAATTACATCTGTAAATAATTTCTGCAAATACATTTACAATTACACTGTTGACCCATCCCTTACACCTTAACTTACCCTTAAACCTACCCATACGACCAAACCTGTCTCTGAAACCGGCCCCATACCCATGTTTGGTTTGGTGACTTTGCTCTGACATTTTAAACTGTGTTTGTCAAACACATGACATTGCACATTCCTCAGAAACAGTACAGCTATATTTGTCGTTTTTTGTGTAGAGATTGTGTATCTGAAAATGAGACCGTATGTTCACTTTGTCCCTTCCCACATACACACACAGACATGCATATATATATATATATATATATATATATATATATACACACACACACAAATGCACACACCAAAAGGCCTAGGGCATGACACTGGGATAAACATTCCTGGCTACCATGACAACCCTCCCTTTTATGTACTGGTGCTCCTAGAGTATGATTGTAAAAGGCACACTTATCCAGCTCTGTTCCAGCACGCCACAAGTAGTTTTACAGCAGGAGGAGTTGCCTGTGTTGCGCAGGTCAACCATACATTTTAGGGTTCAACCAGTTTTTTGTGAAATGCTAATGTGAGCAAAAGGCAGTGCGGTTCAGATTTGATCACTTTAATTTCATCGGATCTCTTGTCATAAACAGCAGAGTTCTTACTGCTGGCATGTGCTCATTTAGTCTTTTTAATACAGTTGACTCGCATTAAGATATGCCTCCCTCCATGCAAACAGCAACTGATGGATAGCACAGTTCTCATCCTGTACTTTTTTCTTTAGTCATTTGTTTCACATGTCACAATTTAGAAGACAAGATGTTTTTTTTTTCACCTTGTGTCTGTCTTTGAATAACTTGCAGGTGTGGAACGGGGTCGTGAAGGTCAGAGGGGAGAGTTCACTCTGGTTTGCCGGGACTCCTCCGGAGAGCAGATGGGCCGAGGTGGAGACCCTGTGCTGGTCAGCATAGTGCACAAGGAGAGGAAGGGCTGGTGAGTTAAACCACTACATTCAATCAAATATTTACACGGTGGAAGCATTGGAAACTTTTCACAGATTTCTCTTGAACTACTAATGTACATGTCGTTTTATCAAATGAAGATTGTTTTTTTTGTTTGAATTTATTCTGTGATTATTCATGAGTGAATAAATATTTTCTACCTTTTAAATTTGTATTGGTTATTAGAAAAGGGGGCGGAGGAACAGCAGCTCATTTGCATTTAAAGAGGCGTGCAAAAAAACTGCCCGTTTCTGCTTCCACTTAAAATAGGCATTTCCAAAATTATATTATTTACATTTACATTTAGTCATTTAGCAGACGCCTTTATCCAAAGCGACGTACAAATGAGGTAGGCATATAGAAGCAAATTAATATCAGCAAAAGGGCAGTAGTGCATAAGTGCTCTTGAGTGGGGTCTTGTCTTACCTAACGCAGACACAAGGCTTTTTTTTTTTTTTTTTTTTTTTAAACAATAAAAGGATAGGAAGGAGCAGGAGAAGAAGAAGAGAGTGCTATCAATGTTGGGTCAAGTGCAAACGAAAAAGATGAGTTTTGAGTTGGTTTTTGAAGACTGCTAGTGACTCTGCTGCCCTAGTGGTAATGGGCAGATCGTTCCACCAGCGAGGAACAGACCAGGTGAAGGTGCACAAGAGTGATTTTGCACCTTTTGTGAAGGCACTGCAAGACGCCTTTCGTTTGCAGAGCGTAGGCACCTGGAGGGAACATATGATTCAATTAGTGAGTGTAAGTACGAGGGAGCGGAGCCTGTGATTGTCCTGTAGGCCAGCATCAGGGATTTGAATTTGATGCGGGCATCTATAGGAAGCCAGTGTAAACTAATGAAGAGGGGTGTGACGTGGGCCCTCCTTGGTTCGTTGAAGACCACCCTAGCCGCTGCATTCTGGACCATCTGAAGAGGTCTGGTTGTAGAGGCTGGGAGGCCAGCAAGGAGGGCGTTGCAGTAATCCAGTGTGCTCAGGACTAGTGCCTGGACAAGGATCTGTGTAGCGTGTTCTGATAAGTATGGTCTGATTTTCCTGATGTTGTACAGCACAAACCTACAAGATTGAGCAGTTTTTGAAATGTGCTCAGTGAAAGTTAGCTGGTCGTCAATGATCACTCCAAGGTTCCTAGCTGACCTAGACGAGGATACAGTAGCCGAGCCTAGCTGAAAAGATAGTTTGTGCTGTATGTTGGGATTGGCGGAAAAAACGAGGAGCTCTGTTTTTGTGAGGTTTAACTGCAGGTGATGATCCTTCATCCAGACTGAGATGTCGTTTAGGCACGCAGAAATACGTGCAGAAACAGTGGGATCGTCTGGTTGAAAGGAGAGATGGAGTTGAGTGTCGTCAGCATAGCATATTATATGACCTTAATATACATATTCTGGACGCTTGAGACATAATGTATATTACAAATAAATGGGCTTTTATTTAACATTTTTCTGTCACTTTCCAGCTCTGTGGAGGCAGCTGTGGTGGATAAGGCAGATGGTTCCTATGGTGTGTCCTACACCCCGGCTGAAGCAGGTCTCTACTCCGTGTGGGTCTGTGTTAAAGCCCAGCACGTCCAGGTAAGTGTTCATTTAAACCAGTGCAGCCTTGTCTAATAATTGCATCGTTATACTGGCAAGTTTAAAAAAGTATCAGTGATGCTGGGGATTATATTCTAACAGCAGATGGTTTCTAGGGTTCACCGTTTGTGCTAAATGTGAAAAGGAAGTTCAGACGTCATCATGGCGTATTCCATTGTTGTTCTTTCTGCTCAAGTGGGGGCGCTAAAGAGGCGCGCTGCGGCTGCACAGGAATTATGCCAGGTACTGTTATAATAAGAAAAATAATTTAATATTTATTTTATATAATTTAAAGTATATTTCATTACATAATATGAATTTGTGTGTGTGTACTTAGGAGGGTTTCAGGGTTGTGGCCATGGTCATAAGGGACATCCCGGTAAGCCCCACTGGTCGTGTTGTGGGAGTGTAGTGGAGGCCTCAGAGTGTGTTCTACATAACCTGGGCAGCGTTTCTCCTCGTGGACACCTCAGGACCGTGGAGCTCTGAGAGCAAATATGCTCTGATCAACATAACCATAAACCCATAAACATACTTGAATCTTCTCAACCAGCCTGCGTGAAAAAAAATCACACAAAAAACACGTGTTGTGTTCAAGTGCCAACGCTAAATACTTTACACGCTACGCTATCAGAATTGTAAAGATATACACATTTAGAACTAGTTATTTTTAATCGTAGTCCATTTTTAATTTCTGTGGCATCATATTGTACCACATTTTATCACGATCAGCGTGATTTAAAGAAATATTGTATGCAGTACTGTTTTATGTTTCATCTTTAATAATAATCAGCATGTTTCCTTTTTATTTTATCCAGTTATTTGAGCAATAAGTTACGAGTTAATATATTTTTACATGTGTGCATGACTCCAAAGGCTGCGGCTGTCATTGTATTCATCCATCACTTTTCTCTTGTCTTTGTGTATGCTGTATTGGTTCCACAGGTGAAACAACATTTACCTCTCCACTTCTGTGGCTACGAAACTGCCATTTTGAAGACTGTTTTTTTTATTCGTTGTTAATGTGACGTGTTTTGCACCGTGAATACTGTGTAGTGTGATCTATAAAACATCCATGACAAAATGTGCATCTTTTTACACACGTGGGTATCACCACTGTTGTTTGCGTCGTTATTTGAGCAATGTATTTTAATCTATGCAGTTATTGTTTGATTCTAATATAACTAACCATTTTATAGTGAATCTAGAGATGTATTTGCCACTTTTTATTTTAAAAGAACACATTTTTAGATATCAAAAGTGAAGCTAAAATTAAAACGCATTATTATGAATTTGTTAGGGTTGGGGTTTTTTTTTTTACATTGACAGACGAGTCATGTTTATCGCTCTGTGTTTTTATGAATGGTTTGGATTCTCATTCTGACGGCACCCGTTCACTGCAGGATTCATTGGTGAACAAGCGATGTTATTCAATATTTTTCCAACTTGTCATTTTGAACTTGTAACGGTTCAACGAGGTGAATAATATACCGAATTGGCATTTCTAACACTAGATGGCAGCAGTGTTTAGTGCGAAAGTTTCGTTGCTTGGCGACTAAATTTCTCCGTATGTATTAACAAGTGCGACAGAGTCATGGAAAGACTTCGTCTCAGGCTTTAAAATGCAACACTATCCCTAATTAAAATATTCCATATTGAGTGGTTCTTTTTGTGTCATTCTTCTAATATTTCAACATCGTGCGGTTTAATAGGCTAATTGCTGAATAAAAACTTGAGGGTTAATGCGACCTTAAAATGAATGTTATAAAATATATATTCTTATAAAGCGTATTCGTTATATAGATTTATCTGAAAACAAAAGCCTGTGATTAATTAAGAAAATATGTCAGACAATGACCTCTAATATTTTCCACTACGCCGTGCACATACAAAGCATCTGATTCAGAGGGACACCGTAGATGCTTTGAACTCTCGGTTTTCTCTTTGAAATCTCGGAGCTTACACAATCAAGGATTTGAGGAGTTTTTATCTGAACTGTTGAATGTTATATTTAGTTATCTATTTGTTATAACCTGCTGATTATCTGATCTATTTTCACATGAAGTAATTGTCCTTAAATATTTTATAATTATATTTATATTATTTTGTTTATGGAAAGGTGTTTAGTCAGTAGTTTGCATATGTGACCCTGGACCACGAACCATAAATAGAACAGATAATGTATGGGTAAAACTTCTATAGATTCACCCCCCAAAGAAAAATGTATATATATATATATATATATATATATATATATATAAATAAATTAATAAAATCGTATTCCATATATTTTTGCAATATATTATATTTTTCCAGATATTTTAATTTCTTAATGTAAATATATCAAAAGATAATTTTTGAAAAGTATCATGCATTGCTAAGAACTTCATTTGGACAAATAGACAAATTTCTCAGTATTAAGTTTTTTTACACTCTTTTCAAATAGTTGTATTTTAGCCAAATACTGCCACACATCCAACCATACATCAGTAGAAAGCTTATTTTATTCAGCTCTCAGATGATATATAAAACTATTGACCCTTATGACAGATGTCGTGGTCACATATCTAAGCAAAAATAATAGGAGTAATAGAACTAATTATTTATCTATATATGCATGTGTTTCCATGAGATAAATAAATAAAAAGGGGTTTTCATTCCTTCTATTCCTAATGTAGATCGAAGTGATCGATAAAATATATTTTGATTAACATATATCAAAGTTGTGCTATATCTGATTTGCATTTCAGAGAGGAATCTCAAAGAATCTCATTTGTGACCCACATATGAAATCTAAAGAGCTGTGCATTAATCTGAATTCATAGGGTTTGACAGCACGTATCGGAGATCACATGACAGATTCGAGTCTCTTTAGGGGGGAAGGGTCTGATACACTGATGCCATGACCTGGATAGAATCTAAATGGTTCTTGGAAACGGGGTTTGGGCGGAAGAAAGGTCGATGAAGAAGAAGCAGAAGCGTAGAAATCAAATAATTTGGTTTGTTTAGATCATGATTTAAAGCACATGTATGTGAGTTTGAGCGTATGTTGCCTATGTATGTACACACACACACACACGCACACTTGTTTTGCATCCAGAGGACGTCACTAATGGTGTGCATCGTTAAACTCGTTGCCTGTTTTCCAAAGACCACGTATTCCTTGGTGTACACTTCTTCTGTGAACGGCTTTACGTAATCCTCATGGGCTCGAGAGCTGCTTGCTATCATATCTGTTGATATTGGATGCACTCAGTCATTCAGCTGCCTCCTCTTCTCACTGCATCTGTCATCTCTCTCTGTCTTAAACACATTGTCTTGTTTGGCAGTGTTTACCTCCACGAGCTCTTCTCTTTATCTACACTTCATTTATCATTCACACTCGAGGTCTAACGCGTATTCTCCTTCTCTTTGTTATTTTTCCTCCACATGCCCTTTTGTAAATTGCCCCGTCTGATGCACACGCTCCGTGCTTTTGCCGTATCCATTAGTATGTGACTACGGTCTGCCTCAGATCTTTAATCTCCCATCAATCCTTCGCAAGGTGAGAACTCTTCCTCACCTGTCAGCAACGTGTCATGTCACAGAGCCGAGACCAGATTGTTGTGACAAAGCTCGACAGCCCAGGCTAAAAGCTTCTTTGTCACGGCTGCAAAAAGCACTGAAGGGGAGAATGAACGCATGTGCCAGAGAGTTTTGAATCCGGGACTGTGTTGCGACTGAATTATTCAGTTGGATTAGTTAACATTAGCAGTTTGTCAATAATTCATTCACCAGGAGAAATGTGGTTTCCAGGACAACTTGCATAACATAGTGTTTAGTCCCCTTTGGGCACCTCAGATATTTTTAGTAACAGAGCTGGAGATGCACAATTAAAGAGATGGGAGTAAAAAAAAAAAAAAAAAAAAAAAAAAAAAAACGAATGAAGGGGACGTGCAGCATGCTTAATTTATATTATTAATAATAGCAAATCTTTTTCAAGATGTCAAATATAAATTCATGACTATCAGTTTCTGTAAGCCAAAAATGTTCACATTGTCTTCCGTGGTTAACCAAACACATATGCTATTGACTTTGTATGGGTGAAAAATACAATAATAATGTTGAGGTCACTATGGATCATCAGCTGTTTGGTTACACGCGTTCTTCAAAATATCTTCTTCTGTGTTCAACAGAAGAAAATAAATCTGATATAGGTTTGGAACAAATTGCCGGTGAGTAAATGATGACTATCGTTTTAGGACGGCATTCTTTCACTAACTGCATGAGATCAGATCTAAGATGCGGTTATGGCCAAGTGTTTGCGAATAAATAAAATGCGATGCGAGAAAGTCAGCTGTAAAAACTAATAATTAATATACTTATGTACTGCATAGCCCGTTTAGCAAGTCTTTTGTATGGTAATACAGTAATAAAGTTTTTTTTTGCATGTGAAAAAATAACTTTTGACTTTGGGCATTTGACACTTGGCCAGGTGCTTGAAATGTCTGCATTTAACCCGTCCAAGCGCACACACGCAGTAGTGAAAAGTGAACGACCACACACACACACACACACACACACACACACACACACACACAATGTTGCGGCGCCCAGGGAGCAGTTGTAGGATCTGTGCCTTGCTCACATAGGTTATGACAACAGTTAAATGTTTAATTATAATTGAATATAAATAAATAATAACACATAAATGAACTCAAAACCTTAAAGAAAATACAGTAATTTGTCTAGATATTTAATAATTTAACAAAAGAGTCATCATCTAGACTTTCCAGAACACTTTCCAGATGGTTCCAGAAGTTTGTTTTTCAAAAAATAGGTAATCTTTTCTGAGGCCAGACATGAGGTCATCCCTTTTATCCATTGAGACATGCCAGGGCTTTCTTCTCTTTTCCAAGAACTTGCAATTATACGTTAAGCTTCCAACAAACAGAGAATTAACCATAATCTTTCATGTTTGGTCATTTCAAAGTTCGAAGGACAAATAGCCTATGTAATATACACAGTGATTTGATTTATAATATCAATCTTTTAATCCAAAACACTTAACTTTAATCCCACATACAATGAAGTGATTTTCCGCACTATGAACAAATGAAATTGCAAATTGTATTTTCAATCGTATTGCGTTTTCAATACGTGGAACCATAAACTGTGGCAGCTACTTTTAGGCAAGCTCATGGCTAAAGTAGTTCCAGGCAAATGTTGGCCGCATTACCTGTCCATATCACTTCCCCAAATTATTTTAGTTATTTTATTAGAGCTTACAACAACAAAACAGTTAAACCCTATACACACTGAACAGGCAAACAAATACAGTAAACAGCAAGATAAAAATGATATTTTCGAGTTTTGCCTCAAAATTACCTGCTCTTTTCTGTGACACACACATACAAATGCATACAAAAAGGCAGGGGCATTTTCAGTAACTATTTCTAAAGGCTACATCATTACACCAGTAGGTGGCGACAAGTGACTGTGTTTCTGAATGACTCATTGAGTCACACACTCAAGGATTTAGTAACCTGCAACTTTTGGTTCTCTTTTGGCTTTTATTTTTTTATTGGAAACACTGCATTGGCATTATCTTATTCAACAGGCAATAAATATTTTCTTCTGTAAAAACAATTCGATATCTTCAGAACAACAGCGCATTTGTGCGTGTCATTACTGCATTTGAAATGTTCTGCTTTAACCTGCGTGAGGCTCAGATGATACTATACTTATTAATGTAGGTTTGAGACTATTGCCTTATTAACTAGATTTCTGCATGGGTACTATTTGTAACTGAGATGGGTTTTGCCCCCCAACCCCCCGCTCTCTGTTTTGATGAGGGAAAGCTGTGTCGCCTCATTAACTGGAATGTCAGATACAGTCACCCTTATCTCAGTTTATTGGTGACAGGATATGCAATTGACAGACACTTTCGTCCCCGCAAAGCCAATCAACCCGCCCTTGCCTGGACTCCTCAAGGTTGAAGCTGTATCCCATTCACTTGCTTTAAACCGTCATCGGTCACCATTCCTCTGTTCAAAGTCTCTAAGCACATCCTGACTCATTATACAGGCCCACTGGAGGATGGTCTCACCTCTACTGCACTTAAAGTAACAGATAAACCTTTCAATCACCCGTTCCCTTACCTTTTTTCCTGCATCTTCGAGGTTCGAGGTGAATTATTTTCTTTTAATCCAGCCCTTTTCGTTGTATATGGCCTGAGGTTTGAGGTGATTCTTCTTTTGGCCAGTGATCCGTGTCATTTTCTCAGAGAAAACTGAGAAACTCAGCAGAGCGAAACTGCTTCTTTCTGACAGCGACTTCTGTCGGGGTGTCAAATGTTTGCCTCTTAAACTGACTGACAGCTGATCCAGTCCCTTGGCCGCTGCTTTCTTGAGTATGACTCACACATACATGATTTCTTCTCCACAACCTTCAACAGCATTGACACTCGCTGTAGGTTATTCTGTTAGTCAACCTTAAATCAAGAGAAAACAACTACACTTATGGCAGCTCAAGGACTAAGTCACAGACAGATTTAAATGGCCTCATTTTTTTGGGCCGCTCAGCAGAATGTGAACACGTCCTTTGATGGATTCATGAGGGTGCAAACTATTTTATATTCAACCCCAAGACAACGTCCTCTGAAGTTGAATGTATATTTGATTATATGTAAATCACCCCTAAGTTTTTTTCATCTTATTTAACATATATTTGATTATTTGTAAATCACCCTTAAGATCGCTTGACCTAAATTATATATAGCCTACAGCTTCTTCGGTTGCAAGCACATTTGCCATAATATTTGTAATAATATTAATAATTTATAATACTCGATTGTCTGTTACGTAGAGAATTTTGTGTTGTGGTTTTCAAAAAGTGTTTCACGAAATTGAAAACAAGTCAAAGGCTAACTAGTATATAATATACACTAATTAGTATATGGTTTTGCAGATTTGGCGTGTGGTCAGGTTTCAGAAACTGAGTGACAAGTAAAGAAGTAAAACAAAACAAAACTGTAATTGATATGTGACTTGATTGTAACTTGATTATTTTTACATTTAGTAAATTTAGTAAAGTTTAATTTTTAATTATTATTATTTAAACAATTAAAACATGGATGCAACTAATCATAGGCCCTTTTTATTCCATTTTTCTTTACAAATTTTAAACCAGTGTTAGATTTTTATGTATATTATAGATATATATATATATATATATATATATATATATATATATATATATATATATATATATATATATATATATATATAATTTTAACTAACGTTTTTGTAATTTTGTTGTTTTATTTATTTTATTTGTATCATGTATCATGTTTTTTTATCACATATATATATTTAATCGAGTGTATATAGTTTTTATACAATTTTATTTAGTTTTAGTTATTTTAATACATCAAGTTAAACCTAATTTTTTTTTATCTCATTTAATTTTCGTTTCATTTTAATTAATGGGGAATTTCTAATGGACGGTTCTATATATTACTAAATATATCTAAAAAAAAACCAATTCCCATTTCCAGCATTTGTTTTAAAACGTCAAACTAACAAATCACCCACATATAAAAACCCCGATAAAGAAGGCAAAAAGGTGCGACAAGTCCTTCTTAGGAACTACCATACACGCTGTTTTGCCTCTACCGTTCATAATTGACCGCCATTGATTTTGCGTTTCCTATCGAGACTGGTACTTGAGCGACGCTCCCTGGCTTTACCAAACGGCAGCTGACTGGATGTCGGAGGACTGAGAGGAGGAGTAGCTGTTGCAGTAACAACATCCTGGATATTGGAGCCTGGCGGCGCACACGGCTACAGAAAATAAAGGAGGAACCAAGACGTAAGGGAGGCGGTGGTATTAATCGCAAATGCTTCAGCGTATAGAAGCGCAGACATGAACGCGAACCTGGCAGCTATCGGGCATTAATTGTGGATTTATGGTCTATGGCGCCGATTGATCCCGAGGCACCGACAAGGTGATGCAGCAGCGGCAGGACGGGATCGGTCCGCTACACGGCTGCCAGCTGAATGCCTTTACTGGAGGAAAACGGCGCAGCACACGTCCAGCGCAGGCCGGCGTGATCTTTCGTTAAAATAGGACAGTATGTAGAGAGGATCAGCCAGCGGTTGCTATACACCCGTGTTTACTTTCATTATTGTATCGGCTCTCGATATCGCTCTCCGGTTCTGAGACGCTGCCACGGCATCAAGCGAATCGGGCCTGGGCTGAAACACCGTGCGCTCTTCGCGATATTTACCGTGGAAAGCACGTAATGCGAACGCGAACTTTTATCGTTAACAAGCGTAACGAAAGCGCCTAGCGCTACATCATCGCGTTTACTATCCGCGTGTCCAGTTTTCTTTATGTTTACTTAGGTTACGTTGCCTTTTTGTTTTTCTCCTTGTCAGACTGATTTCCCTTATCGATAACAGATTATCGCATTGCCAGTTTGAGAGAAATAATACCCCTAACGGGCGGTGAGGGTGGACGCGCCGTTTATCGTGAAGATAACGACTCGACCCAACCCGCCTCGACTCAGAAGCTTTCGGATCAAAGCGAGGATCATGGATCGGAATGATAAAAAGAGCCTCACGGTATGTGCACATTTTTTTTTTCATCGAAATGTGAGGACAAATACTGCGTGATGTTAAACAAGACCGTTGAATGACACAAGGCGTTTTGATCGGGGCGCTGTAATCAAGAGCTAACACTTGTACAGGTGTCACAGTCACATTGTTAGGCTCACCGCTAAAAGTGCCTCTGTGCTGAACTGTGTGTTTTTGGTGCATGCTAATCGACACGCTTTGATATAATGGCGTTTCACTTGATTCTAATCTTCCCGTGTTTAACCATTAGTCCAAACAAGACGTTCAGATAAACATTTGTTTATTTATTTTTTTAAAAGTTTGGGGCCGTAACACATGCCCGAGCGTGCTCGTGATGGTTTACCATGCGTAAGGCTAAACCGAAAATCCATGTATTTATTTACGAGTGGTGTAGTATTACGAAAAGAGCCAAGATTCCAATTTCGGTTCCTAACAACGAATGCAGGCGATTGCAGCACTGCTGATGTTTTGTATAGTTCGCTGTAGAGTAAGTAATATCATGTAGCTTAAGGCAAAAAAATTGACCAGTTACGCAGAATGAAAGACAGGCTGGTTCGCTGTATTTCACCTCCCCGCCTCAAAACGGCGAACAGACTAGTATGCCTGAATTCATGGTATTTGGAAGAAATGTACCAACATTACTTCTGGTGTGCATCTGATAAACACTGCTATCCCATGAGGCCACAGGAGAGGAGTTGTGAATGGCAATGAAGTGACACAGCCGTTGCCGGTAGGTCACGTGACAGTGACTGTGTTGAAGATGCAGTGTGTCTGTATTTTAGTTAGTTAGTTTAGTTTATTTCATCCCTTAGAAAATTTGGTTTGCGCAGAGGTTAACATCATTACACATTACCACAGTCCAAACACAACATATTTTGATTTAACATGGAGATGACGGTTGGTATGAATGAGTTCTTAAACCTCTTAGTTCTTCCCTCAGTGGCCCTATATCTACGGCCTGATGGGAGGATAACAAACTTTATGAAGTGGATGAGATGGACAGTTAATTATTGCATCGGCTTTGTTCTTTAAAAATGTCTTTGAGCGATGTTTGTTGAACACCAATCACCTTAGATGCAATCCTAACTAACTTTGTCATGTTTCTACCAGACAGGCTAATGCAATCAAACCATGCAATGACGCAATTAGAAATAAACTCAGATAAAAGTGTCATTAATACTTTTCCACCGACTGTACCACTCATTCAAACCAACTGTAGCACTTACTAGACAGTATGCAATTTTAGACACAGCTACTGTAATCGTTGGACTCCAGCTGTACGTTTTCTATTTTTGACTTGCTAGTTAGAGAAACGCCATTCAGAGCAAGGTGGTGTCAAAATAGTATGCTAGTAGTTGCATAGCACTCTTACTATTTCTGCAGCATCTATTGCTGCCTTTAAGTGCATGTGGGAACCTGCAAATCTGGCGTTGGGTTTTTGATATGGCACACATTTAAATATGGAACAAAACAGCCAAATAACTATGTCTTATGATGTACAACTACATCTTTCACTTATTTACGCATGGTATCACAGCCGAATGTTAAGCAAACCATGAAAGTGCTTGACGCATGGATACGGACTATATATATTTGTGCTCTCACCATGTTTCAAATCAACGTACCCCTTCCAACCTCTCTCAACTCGGCAACTCGTTTATCATCCATACCCGTTGCTTGGAACTTGTAATTATAGCATTTCCAACCCCGCTTGAAAACATATATTACATTACTGAAATATTGAACCAGTTTACTTCCAATGACTACTAAAATAACATCAGAGGATCATATTAGAGGGCTGGGGCTACCTGTTGTTTTATAGTAAAATGTAGACTTGTGTCCTTTCAGCTGCTTAACATAATTGCCATGGAAACTGAAGTTCATTTTTAATGGCAAGCTTCTGATGAATGCCTCATGATAGTCGGTATCTGAAAATGTCTTTCTTTGTTTTCAGAGTATGTGGAATCAGTTGTGATCGACAGGACAACTCCGTTTCTAAGAGATAAGCAGAGGTTCGGCAGTAAAGCTCCCATTACCGCAATGAGATAATAGTGTGGCATACACAGAAACAACCTTGACACTTATCCCACCATATTCCAGTTCATCATCAAAATATGACCACGCCGGCTCTATTGCCACTATCGGGACGTAGGATACCTACCCTCTCGCCAGGTGCCTCCTCATTCCCCCATCACAGGGCCACCTTGCGGCTCTCAGAGAAGTTCATCCTCCTCCTCATCCTCAGTGCCTTCATCACCTTGTGCTTCGGAGCGTTTTTCTTCCTCCCGGACAATTCCAAACACAAGCGCTTTGACTTTGGTTTGGAGGACGTGTTGATACCGCACATCGAGTCGGCGAAGGAGGCGAGGCACAGCAGCAGACAGGTCATACACGGCTTGGGAGCTCACGATGAGCATCGACACAGGTGAGAGATCTCCTCAACAGCACCATGTGTTTTTATGTTTGCGTCTGTCAGGAGGTCTCGGCTCGATCAGTAGCAACATCTGCGTTCAGCTCCAATCCTAACTAAGAACACCAGAAAAAAGCTAATCATTTGATTAAGGTTGGGGCTGATGGTTATTTCATTTTGTATTCGGAAGTCGGGAATTCCCCTCAATACTCCTCAGGTTTCATTTCCGACTCGAACTCAGAGGAACCGCAATAACCTTAACTTTAGTACTCGGCAAGGCTTCTCAGAGCATCAATAGAAGTAAAACATATATTGCATTCTGTTCGTCTGTGTCTAAATGCACTAAATATAAGTGGTGCACACAATACTGTCAAACCCCTATCTGTGAACATGATACAATGGTTCTATCTTTACAAAATACTGTGTTTTTATCGACTTGTGTTGCTATCAATGGGCACGTAAATCTTGGTTTTCTGACCTATGGGCTGGAACGCTTACAGCTTGGTGCGACATCATTCCCAACTTCAACATCCGAGGTAAATGGATCCCAGCAGGAAGATGGACCTTGAAAGCCAGTGTCTTGGGATAGGTGGTATATCATCTTTAGTGAGGTGATTTATCAGGAAAACAAAATGTACTGCTTTACTATACCGGACTAAATGCTCGTCGTGTTTTTAACAGCATGATGCTCATATAACTGACATCTTTGTGATTTATTTCCCAAAAACTGTCAAAATGAATTATTTGTAAACCATTTTCCTTCAAGACTTTTTAATGTTTTATAGTGTTAGAGGATATTTAATGAAAATCGTTGTAGGTTTAGTCAGGAGTTAATGGGTCCATTAAAAGTGAGTGTTACAAACCATAATGGAGTGAGACCTAAAATAAATGTCGAGAGTCAAGAGCCTGTGTTCCTTAAGTGACATCAGCAGGGATAAAGTCATTGAGAGATTATGAAATGCCGTCTTCCTTTTTAATTCTACTAGTCTTTCCGTGTAATTGGAATATCGCACACAGCTAGGTATGTCATGGAGGGAGAAAAGGCTTTTTAAATGTGCTGTTCAGGCTAAGCTCACATGTAGGTGTGAACAGATCGTCTGTGCCGTAGTTAATGTCCCTGTGACCTCTGAAAGCTTTTTCATGCCCCATTCCATGGCAGCGAACAGTGATTCAGAGCCTGAAATCTTTGGGATATACGTATGTATATGTGTGTTATGTATACCTATGCATGCGTGTGTCCTATGGTGTGACAGAAAAATGAAATTTAAAACCTCTAACATTGAAGGTAATCCTCTCTCATGCTATTTACAACATGCTATTTGAAGATATTTTTTTCTTATTTGTGTGTATATTCGTTTTCTTTTTCTACATTTTGACACAGTCCAATTTTTATTTATTAACCCATAGCTATATAATTGAAAAGCATTGCAAGATTACTTCAAAAGTGTATGCTAATCACTAGGGCTGGGTAAAAACTATGGTTATCTTGATTAATAGATTGAAAAATGTCTGTCACTCAAAGACGTCAATTTAACGTGTTGTAAACAATATGCACGTAACGTCACATTGAGGCTACCCCATGCTCATTAGTCAGTCAGGGAAATAAACTGTAGAGAGGGGAATTTTGCGAAATGTGCGTTCAATGTTTAATTGGTTGAATAAATCAATTAAGTTTTTCGTGACAGTCACCATTGATTTATATTTACAAAAAACCAACACAAGTGGAAGTATTAAATAAATCGAATCAAATCGTAAAATTAGTCAAAACCCAGCCCTATTAACTACGCAAGTAGAGAACCTCATACACATAAACAGACGCTCCTTACAGTTTTCTACGAAAATGGAGAGAAAACAGATCATTATACTTTCTCTTATTCTGAGATTGATGTTTTTATCTTCTTGTTTTGTCCCCCAGCAATACAACCGAGATTATTAAAGGCTTTTCTTTCACGCCTGAGACTGTTATAGCCGCACAGCTCTCTGTTCAGCTCTCTTTCTTCAGCAGTGGACCACAATCCATTGAGAGTTTAAGTGAACTTCAGTGAAAAAGCGTTTTCTGCTTTTTTTTTTTTGTTGTTGTTGTTGTTGTTGTTCCAGGGGCTGCTAAGTGGTGTTTCTGCCTACACCATTGTGCTGTGGCTTGTTCCGGCCGTCTTAAGAATCAAGAACCATTCACGCAGCCTTTTATATTTGATTTTAAACCAACCGAGGTTTGAATGCAGCGTCAGAAAAAAGTTTGTATTTTGATAATGAATTTGCATTCTTGGGTTGTTCGAAAATCGCATTACTTTTCCCCAGCGCAACTTAAGATGAGTTATCAAAATGCCAGAGCTTCTTTTTACCATGTAACAAAAATGCGTTCAGAGCTTTTATATCATAGCAATGTTTCTCATTTTATTACAAATTACAGTATAATCCCTTGTCTTGCACAGTTGGAAATATTTGAATTTAAAAGGAGTATTTTATTTTATTTTTTCTGTGGTCACCCAAGCTTTCAGTGCTTATGGAAATGTGTGGCAGATTTTGAGTGGCAAATGCTGACTCCGTCTCAGCTAGGCATTAGTGCGACTGAGGAGTATCTTGAAATTGTGCCGGCTAGACTGAACACAGCCTCTTAAGCGCATGAAAACGAGCCTGCTGAGCTGATGAAATGTTAATTTGTTTATATTTTTCGTTTTATTGGTAGCATTGTCTCAAAGGTAGAGTTAAAGTGCAGCCGTGAGTAAGAGAGTGCAGTTGATAGCATTGTCCTCACATGAAATGTTGTTTACTGTAGCTTATAAATAGTATCTTTTTTTAAATTTATTTTATTGTTGATTCTAAACATTCAATCAGTCGCTTCTGAGCATCTCCTTGCTCTTTAGAGAGCAGTCAAATACACAAGACCACATGATCAGCCACTTAGTTTTTCAATGTTCGGGCTGAGCATGTGATCTATCTTCACCTGTCGTCTTTGTGCTGTTTAATGTGATGCTGCGTACATATGGCATTTCTCATCATGACAGTATATATTTAGCTATGTGTGTTCCCTGCATTGTGTATGGGCCTGGAATTACGTATTTAGTTGGATTTATTTATCATGCTTAGCAAACCCTTGGATGGCATAGTCATATTCCATGCTTCATTTTCCACATCAGGCAAGCGTGATAGTAATAAATGGGCATTCATGCTTGTATACTGAATGTTCGTATTCCCTGTACCGTAACTATTATGAACCTTCCATTTAGCTTGATTGTCGCGCAGGCACATACAATGGCATTTCATGACACTGCAGTCATACGGTATTGTCTCAGCTGTCCAATTGGAATAATTTGCGTTAGCACATTAGTGTAATGCAGTAGTCCTTAACCTTTTTGACTAGAAGATACCCCCCATTGTCCTCAATAGGCTCTGTGATATTTCCAATTGTTTGTGATTTACTGGAAACAGAGACCTGTATGTTTAGTACATATAATTTCTACATATTTATACCTTGTTTTTTTTTTGTTTTAGAGCTTCTCAGTAAAAGGCTTAACTAGAAAAATATATTCATAAAATTGTATTAAAAGAGGAGGCGTATAGAAAAATATTGTCTGTATCTGTTTTTTTTTTTTTTTTTTTTTTAAGTTGGTAGGCTAGCTTAATGCTTGTTTTGTTTTATTGAAAAATATTTCAAGTTGTCCTGAGGCACTCTGTTGGAAACCAGTCGTATAATGGGATTTATTTATTTTTTAATAATGATACATTATTTCTATATATCGTATAACCGATGTGCAGAAAGTAGATTTGGCTTTTTATCTCTGTGATTAAATATTGCGATTTATCAGTTGGCTCAGTTGTTCAGAAGGATAGCCATTTAAGTAGATTAGTGTAAATGTCTGTAAAAAAAAATATAATATTGACCAATTAAACAACTGAGGGGGAAATACTTTCCATGAAATCACACTGCATAGGTCAATAGACCAATAACCAGCTTTCTGCTCAGATGTATGCTTCTCAGTTGTTTAATTGATCAATATTATCATGAATATTCTGTGAATGGATTTTTATTCGTAATGTGGGAACATTTAATTTTTTTTGTTGCACCAGTGACACAATTGATTCTTAACCAGGTTTATTTCTTATCCTAGCTAGACATTTCTTTTCACCTATTGCTGCATGCATTTGGCTTTCTCACTTGGAGTTTGTTTGACAGTTTGTAACATTGCTTTGTGACGGTACAGTATGTATTGTGCTTTATAAATAAGTTAAACTGAATCTTCAGATAGCTCCTCCTGGGCTCGTGAAGAGAACAGCGTGTTCTGTTTGTGTACGGTCATTACAAGTTGGTCACTGCATCATTATTCCAAAAAATCTATGTAATGCTTCTGTATCTGTATTTGGCTAAAGGGTAAGTCGGTCTTGGTAAATTCAAAAAAGCAGAGTCACGTTTGTACATGAATTATGAATAATGCTTATGGAACCTGCTGCCCATCTGCTTTCACTCATGACCCGAGAGCTGATCCTGGCCATGAGCTCAGAAGACAAACACAAGCTCTCTGTCTGATCTGCATCTTACACCCGGGGGCACTGTGATCTGTGCCAGCCCATGTTATCCCTGTCAGCCTATACCCTTGTTTACCTGGGCCTGCTCAATGTTGGTTTTCTCCAGTCCACCAGTGTGACGAGTACCAGACTGGCAGTTATTCTTTGGAAGTTGGCATTTGTTTTCTGTCTTTGGTGCTGTTTGAACTGGCGTAACTCAGTACAATTATTAACATCTGTGATTTCATTTACTTGGGCTTGGGTTATTTTGGTGTCCATTGTTTAGATGTGGGTGTTACAGAAAGTTTCCTGTGTGTGTGATGAAACCCACTGAAATAAACATTTATGTGTATATGATTGTTTGTTTGAAATAATTAAGAGATCTTAATACTTTTTGAAAAGAGTATTGAAAGTCTGTTGTGCTCCGAAATGATCAAAAATACATTGTGATGCAGTGAAATACTATTATATTATTACAATTTGAATTTCTATTTGAATGTATTTAGTCGTTTCAAAATATTCAGCAGCCATTTCTTCAGTCTTCAGTGTCACATAATGCTTGAAGTCATTCTGATATGCTGATTTCTAATTATATTTCTAAATGTATTGCCTGTCGGTGCAGTGGCCATTTTCTTCTTTTTTTGACATCAGATGGGATGCCAGCAGGCAGTGCATGAACCACCAACTGTTATTTTACCCATAAATCTGGCAAAAGGTCTGGATCCTTAATGAAGGGGCATCAGGCAGATTTGAGCACAGTGGAAAATTTGCTTTAGCTGCGGTATCCAACAAAGTTCAAAAGAAATGAGAAGCATTGTGGAAATATCCATTCTATACAGGCATTCATAACCAGATGGGATTAGATTTCTCCTAGGATGGAGTGAGTTAACCAAACAACGCTGTAATATTTACAGAGCTTCATGCAAGAAAAAACACAGGCATATTTGATTCAGACGGTATTGATATTGCGAAGTACATCTGCAAAAGACAAATTGACTTAACCACCTCCTCAGGGAAACCGAAACTGAACTTGGCCGGTTGGTGCATGTTTTCTCCAGAAAGCGTTCCGGTTTTGAGTCTGTCATTTCATATGGTCTCTCAAGGAATCCCCTCTTGATCAGCGTAGAGTAGTGCGAAGTTCCCCATGCGGTTGGCCTGTCGAGTTGTGGAAGATTAGTGGACGTGGCTCATGTTCTTTGAGTAAGTGTGTCACTGTGGTGGGCTGATGTAACAGATGCCCTGTGACTCTCGCTAATTGAGTTAGTGCTCACACCTGCCAACCTGACATAGAGCTCAAGGCGCCTCTAAAAGCGACAAAGTGCTCAGCTTGAGCTAAACCAGACCCTTTCCCCAAGACCTGACGCTTTATTTTTCAATTTTACGTTCTTGGGTATGCTGATGCTTTTTTTGGATGAGCTGCATTTGATGGCGTCTCAGAGATTTGATCCGAGTGAAAAATGTACCTGCTCCTGCCGAAGCTTAAGTAGAAGACGGATTCATTTGTAATGTCTGAGCTTAAACACTTTATTGGAAATTGGTTTCGGGGCAAGAAAGACCCTTTCACATCATAATGTGATGCTCAAATGTGATGATGAAATGACTGCTGCAGAAAACATTTAGTTTTTATTGCATTTAGAGGTAATATAAAAATGCAAATGAAGGGGGCAGCTGTTGTGACAAAAAAAACAAAACAATGCAAATCATCTTTCAGAGCTAAATTATTGGTTAAAATGATTGTCGTAATCAACATCAGTAGCAATTTAGTCTTGTGATCAGGAGGATATATAATCTAGAAACATTTTGGTTTAGGTGAGGTTAGAACAACTTGCCTGACCATTGCTCCATTCTCAGAACATCTAGCATTTCATTTTGTTAACCTAATTCATCTAGAAAATGATAAAATCACAACACTATGATTTCCCATTTATTGCAAAGTAAAAGCTTGTTTTTAAACTAATCGAAAAAAGAAAATCATTTACTCACTATCATCTTGTTGCAGACCTGTTTGACTTTCATCTGTGAAGCACAAACACTTTTTTTTTTTTTTTTTTTTTTTAAATTCTAAAGTATAAAATAATCTCTCTCTATAAATATTAAAGCAAGACGCCAATATACAACGCTAAAGTAAAGCTTTGGCAGTAAATCTAAATATAGAGATACATATACATGGTTAAATGACCTCGCTGCGTTCTACGTTCAATTCAGGTGGGTTCAAGTTATTATCTCTTTAGTTAGAATTTAATCCAGTTTTGTGTTAAATGTCATCTAAATTCTTATGTTTTATAAAATGTAAAAAATAGTGTTTGACATTGCTTCCGGTTTGGTTTTTCCATTAAAGCGATTAAAAATGACTGAGAGTCCACTGCACACAGCTGTCCATCCTAATGAGGCAGCTTTACGTCAAATAAGACTGGAAGTGAAGACATGGAAAGTCAGAAAGGAGATTTGTTTTTAAAAAGAGACATGAAAAATGTAGGAAGGAATAAAGAGAAGCTCCGCTTCGCTCAAGTGCTGTCCACTTAGAGGCTGTAGTCAGACCTGTATGCATCATTTGATACCAGGAGGCTGTTATTCCCCAGAGCAGCTTCAGGCTGAGAGTGATACAGTAAGAAAACGCCACACAGCGTTGTGTCTTTGAACTCTTGAAAGGCAAGACAGGCTGAGAAAGTGAGGGATGGTGAGGAGGCTGAGGAAGAAGGCCCTTCCTGAACTATATATTGGAAATATGAGTTGCTGACCTTATTTTCTTCTTTCTGTGAAATGGGCCAGTAGCCACGTGGCTCCGCAGGTGTAGGTGGTATTGTGTTGAAAATGAGCTCAGTTCTCAGGGGGATTGTGTGTAAGTACGTTCACATAAACATTTGCTGGCAATGTGGATCTGTACTACACTAAATACTGGAAAGCAGGACATTCAGTCAGCTGTTTTATCAGTGGGCGAGTTAAAAATTGTGTTCTTATTCCTTAATAACACTTGCTAAATACTTCAAGCCCTCCTTGATGATGCAAAATTCTATCGGTGCGTTTTCATTCTCTCTGTATTTCCCTCCGTCTTTATCTCATATCTGTTTCTGTATGTGAGCAAGGAAGAAAATGAATCCTGATCAAAGCCTAATGATGGGGCTGAGGAATGGGTCTGTCTGAGATAGATTGGGTCTCCTGAGGCGTACGGAATTAATCTCCTGTACCAGAATGAGAACCTGCTTTACACCCGGAGAGCCACACACGGGGGAGAACGGCTCCAAAAGTGCTTCTGGATCCATTCTACTGTAGACAGTGTTCAGTGTACTTCCACGATAAACCCTCACTAGTGAAGCAGCTGAGCTTTGAAGGTGGATGTGTGTGGGTAGGTTGATGGTAGATGGTGTTTGAGCACACAAAACTGATGGAAGCTGAACATTTTTAACACCTGCTTGTGGTGGGTGTAATAAGATCAGGGTTTATCTCTTCACAATGGCAAGTTCTGCTGAATTTTCCAGTGTTCTGTTGGCATGGCAATGCCATCTAACATTGTTATACAACACTATCGTCTCACTGTATGTATTATAGTAATAAGATCAACCATTTCTGTAAGTGACGGATGTGGCTAGGTGAGATGCCTGTTATTTACTATATATTCAGTATTTTTGGGAGGATATTAAATTAACAAACATAATGAAGAATTTGCTAATATGAATGCACTTTAATTGTGTATTCTGTTTCTGTGTGAGTTTTATGCAAAAATTGTACTTTTCATGAGCAAAAAAGGTTCATTGTCTGTTATACACAGCTTATGCATATAAAAGCCACTTTCAGGCTTTTTATTGGTCAGTGTGGCAAATTTCTTATTTTCTCAACAAACAATAAAAACGACAAATTCAATGCCATTTTAAAGGCCTGTTCACACCTAGCACTATAAAGATAACCATAATGATAGTTCTAGAAATTGTCCTCAATATTAAAAAAGTTTACTATGGGACCCCAAAAGGGAATAAATGTGAGATGGGAGTAAAATGTATATTTTAGTAGCTTACTCTCTTAGTTTAATTTTTAATTTTCTCTTACGAGGCTTTAATTTGTGTTCCGAAGATGACCAAAGGCCTTACGGCTTTGTAGCAACATGAGAGTGAATAATTAATGACAGAATATTAATTTTCATGCATTAACATTATTATTTTACTGATTCGTAGTATTTTAGTTTAGCTTGACTGCAGTGTTTGATACTGTCTCAGTTTAAGCCATTTCAGAGCAAATAGTTATTACTGTAAAAATCTGCTTACTATATCAAACAAGACTGAAATATATACATATAAATGGAGCCCTTTTACATGGATCTCGTATAATAACAACTTTGCGTTCCAAAGAATATTCCACCTGGAGCTTGTTGGGAACGTTGTACTGTAGGCGGGTTCACATAATGCCTGGAAATAATGGAATATTTCATAAAAAGTAGTACCGTACGTAATTGATTGAGCTAAACATGTTAATGCAGCCACACTTTGATTTTGCCCTAGACTGACTTTGTCTCAGTTGGGGTAATTGATTCAGACAAATGTTGACATGCTCTTAATTGCATGTTTGACATTATGAGCCTTCCATGAAATCACCTAGACTCTACCGCAGCTTTGAGAAAGCCTTTCAAAGAGAGAGAGATTATGCAGCCAAAAAAAAAAACCTCCCCAAAAGAATAATGTGAGAGGGGGCGAGTGGTTGCAGGCTGAGATTTGTAGGTGAATCCATTATAGTGGAGCGTTACCATAGACATTAGATGTCTCTACTCTAATGCAATGCAGAGTGTTATTGGTGTTTACTGTCATTAGCAAAGCCCTTTGCTCTCATGTCCCTCGCAAGGAGCCATTAGTGCCCACATTTTTCCAGTTCACGCACGTCCCTGTTTGCAGACTAGTCATTTAACCCGCTCATCAAAAATGTGCACATCAGCACTCAGTAATGCTTTACTGTAATTACAGCTCTTATCCTTCTGTACAATGACGCTAGTGTCCATCGCATATATCTTTTAAGCTAATGAAGGACCGTGATGCAAAATAGTGGCTAAATATTGTCATTAATATACCATGTACTAGAGAAAGCATTCAAATGAATGTTAAGCCAGTATAGTTTAGCAGATGTTTTGTCGGTCTTCCCCCACCCATTCTCACTGTCACCTGGGGAACGTTTCCAGGCCGTATTTAACAATGAGCGAACCAGTCTGAGATAACCTGCGTCGCCCCAGCATATCACTGTCTGTGTCACTGTATCCACCTGACCTCTTTTCCTTACAATCCCCTTCTGCTCTCTCTTTAGTCTGGTGTGCTTCATTGATTCACAAGACCTAAAATCTTCTGTCTCCGCCCTTATGCTTCTTTATATGTGTGTGTGGTATCAGATAATGTTACTTTGTGGCTTGTATTATATGATGAGTCTCTTGTGTGTTCTCCCACACTCTGCCCCCACAATTGCTTTTAACTACATACATACTGAGCAAAATAATATTGTTGTAATACATTGTTTCTTTTAATGCCATTTTATTCCCATTTCATTACAAAGCTCCCTGTAAATGGTTTCCAAATAACCTACATGCTGTTATGAAAAAAGCAGCCAATAATTATGGTGATTTAAGTCTCACAGTCTATGTATGGTGAACACTGTTCATTATGAACATGAATGGAAGCAATGATTTGCGGTTCACTCATTCATTCAGATGTTTATTAAAAAAGTACTGATTCAGTTGAAGGTTTATTAGAATGCTCTAAACCGATGATTATAAAGTCTCTCTGACTGATTCATAGTGATTGTATGTTTGCTTTGTTTTATGAGAGTAATGTTAATGGAAATGAAAAGATGTCAGTTTATTGTCTTTTATTTAACAGTACCTGTCTCTTTTTAACTCGTTACATTCAATTCAGACTGCAAGCTTATATTTTTCTTTTTTCGCAGGCTCAGTGGCATTACATAAGCTGATGTTCTATGTTTTTCAATTGTAAAAGAAATGCCTGAGTAGATTGTTTGCTTGCAGCTTCTATAATGAGGCAGTTTAAAAGTCTGATTATTGTCCCTGCAGTCAAATATCTGCCATTTTTCCCCTGACTAGAAGATCTACTACAGAACCCCAAGATATTTATGCGAACTGATTTTTGTTTGGTCATGATTCTTGTTTTGGTTTGTTAAATAGACTGATGTGATTTTGTTGGGTATTGGTGTACTGTCCTCTGTGGGTCGAGTTAAATTCTACCTTCTGTGAAACATGTATAAATGAAAAATGTGACTAGTGCATACACATTAAAAATCATACACATTAAAAATATTTCACTGTGCCTGCAGAGAGGAAGAGGAGAGCCTTCGTGACAAGATCCGGGCAGATCATGAGCGGGCACTGCAGGAAGCCAAGGAAAAGCTCCGTAAATCCAAAGAGGAGCTGAAGGCAGAGATCCAGACAGAGAAGACCAAGGTAGTCGAGGACCTGAAGAAGAAAGATGGGCCCAAACCACTTCCTCCAGTACCTATGCCCAAACTGGTAGGGGTCAACGATGGTGACCCAGGGGACCCTGACACCAAGGAAAAACGGGATAAAATCAGAGAGGTGAGCGTTGCTCAATACATGCTTTAAACTTGCAAACACACTTTATCTTCTAATGTTTGCAACACCTGCAGATGTCATTCTTTCTGTCATTTGTTTTTCTTCTCCCTCTCTTAATTACTTCACATTCCTTTTTGAATTGAACAGTTTTGGCCCATTTAATCTGTTGCATTTGGAATCAAACCAGGCTCTCCACAGGTATAATTATCATCTTTTGAAAATGGGCTGCAATCTTGGATGAGAATAATTCAGAGAATTATAGCCACTGGCTGATTTATGCTTGACGGTTTTAAAATGCTCTTACAGATTTCTACTGATGTAATGTAGCGTTTGATTTTTCCCTCTTCCAGATGTACCACAAAATTTGTCTCACTGTGTGAGATCTGTTCCTAAATGAAGCAGATTGGAAAATGTCTATAAGAGTTGTTCGCCAAGCAAGGCTGTTCCAGCTCTCATACTCGGGGGTTTGGGATTTCTCACACCGTTCTTGTTACTAACACAGATGATATTCAAATCTACTTGATTTTTTTTTTTATATTGATCAAGTTTAATGTGTTTTGGTTGGCGGTGACACTTAAAGACCTCTTACATAAAGCTCAACAGCCTGTGGGCTGCAGATGATGAGTCAGCACTGCTTACAGTAAATGCCATTTTCACTTTCAAATTGCTGCTTGTCTCTAATGAGCTCCTAAACCTGGAAATAAATGTTTTTCTTTTGTTTTAGTACTTGGGAGAATGATCATTTTGTCCCCACATAAGTGTATGTAGGTAGTAAAACTTGTGTTCCAAGAGTAATTGATGTCTTTTTGAGTGTTAAACTGAGATTTTTTTTCAGCTAAACCAAATGGGATTTTCCAGATTTTTTTGGATTGCTGCATTAAATAAGCTCTGCAACCTAACAAATGAACACATTTATGAATTTTGAAGTCTCAATGCAGTCGGCAGCAAGTAAAAGTCCAAACATGAGCTTGTTATAGCAGTACTCTGGAAGTGATTCCAACAATGTCTTTCTCTATGCCTTTATCGTTGTATTGTGGAATATTAATATTGAGAACGATTTTTAGAACTATATTGTTATCTTTTATGATTATTGTGCTCTGTGTGAATGGGCGTGTAAAATTATTTGCAAGAGAGTGATTATAAACACATTGAAGCTATTAAATATCCATTCACTCTGTAGCCACTTGTTAGCAACCACTGACCATTTCTCTAGGTTGATTTAAATTGGCAAAATTGATTTATTTTTATTTTGTATGTTTTGTTTAGTTAGTGTGTTGTGTATAAGTGTATGTGGGTAGTAGTACTTAATATGCAAATAAATAAGACCTTTCATTAGTTATTAACACAGGGTATTGTGTGAACATTGTGGTACATGTGGAACAAGGAACAGGATTGTTTACCCAGGGTTAGGAATGAGTTGTGAAAAGTCCAGAATTAACCGTAATGAGAGGTCTGCCGAGTGATGTGGATGAGGGAATACAGGGCACTGCCGTCTGCTCTGTCTTAGTGTTAATGTGTTTTAGATTGGGAAAGTGGAGTCTTTATGTGCCATGCAGGTTATAGAGGAGACATCTCTGCCATTCATCAAAAGATATTCACCACCCTTTCTCCTCCCTTAGAAACACTCACATAGATTTTCACATTTGTATGAATACCTTGCAGGATGAAATCCAGTATCCCAACATCTATCGGACTACTCACTGCGGGGCCATCTGCTGCTTGCTTTAGGACCTCTTTTCACTCTCTGGATGTGTGTGTCCTGTCACCATTTTAATGCACTTTGGTCCATTTTCCTCAGCCCAACCTTTAATTTGCATCATTGGCATCATTGGTTTCTCTACTTTTTGACAGACTGGCAACTGATGATGCTTCTCTCAAAAAGCATACTCTTGTTTCTGTGTCCTGTCTATTTTTTTCCCCTGCGTAGTGCTCATTGCTTGTTTTAAATGCTAGCAGCTGTGTTTGGCTGATGACTAAAGAGCTGTTACGGTTTAATCACCGCTCAGACCGTGTTTGTGTGAGTCTAGGACAGTGTTCAAACTTTACCTTACTCATCACATTCATGAATTTTTCTATGTCTATACTATCCCACTCGTGCTATACTTGTACACGATTTACCACACATAATGCTAATACGCTACATTTACTTTTTAATACTAAGTAGATATATATGTGACTAATAATACACAGCACTGCAATATAGGATAAAAGGTATATTTTCCATGTTAACGGTTTTTGGCTCAATGATCATCTGAGGTATGGTTTAAAAATAAATAAAAAATGCTTAGATACAATCTTATCTCTTTGCATCTGGCTAGGACACAGTATCGCACACAACTCTTAGCCTAACGTTAGATTTGCTTCTTTTAAAATGCTAATGCTAAGATTTCTCCATATATACTAAGTGCTAATATTTTCCTTTCTTAAATATCCAGTGCAAACATGCTCGATTTGCCTTATTAATGCTATATTGACTTCATGCAAATACACAGGAAAAAAATACATTTAATTTTTCACGTCACACTAACTTTACCTCACAAACAGGTTTTGTATAAGTGTAACAACGTTCATAGGTTTCATCTTTTTTTAAAATCTAAAGTAACCGCAGATGTGCCTGTTGTATGTTTTTTGTGTGATTTACTGAGCTTGTTGAATTAGTGCAGTGCTAGCTCTACAGAGTGTGTTGAAGGGACAGAAGCTGACAGGAAAAGGTGCTTCCATAATGCCTCGCTCTCTTTCTTTCTCTCCCGCTACAGTAGCACACCTCTCTTGCTTTGTGTGATTAAACGAAAGTGCTGAATTCATCTTTCTTATGTGGATTAGCTGCTATGTTTCCAAAGCTCAGAGGAGAAAGATAAGAAAGTTAGCTGTGTACATTGTTAATGGTGCCTGTCAGGGTTTGTTGTTTGCTTTTGCATGTGAAGTGTGTGTGTGTTAAAGGAGTTTGTGATAGAACCTGATATTGTAGCACGAATCTCAGATCTGTTTCACAGGGTAAGCACAGCAGTATAATAGAAACGGCAGACTCTCATTTTTACACAGCGTAACAGAGGTGCATCTTTATACAGGAAAGCAATTATTTACTCTAATACTGGCCATAAATGTTTATCGGAAGTCATGGTTAAATCTTATTAGATTCAAATTTAGATTAATGAATCTCCCTAGAACAGCAGATAAAACCCAAACTCTAGCTGAGCCTCAGATGCATATATATGTATATACATATATATATTTATTAATTTACATTTAGTCATTAAGCAGATGCTTTTATCCAAAGTGACTTACAAATTAGGTTATTTGTGTGTGTGTGTGTGTGTGTGTGTGTGTGTGTGTGTGTGTTGCAGTATCTTGTCCAATTTGCCATGAATGAGTTCATGAGCTATGTGTAACAAAATACAATTCTGAAATTTTCACAGACTATGTAGGGGGTTCCAAAACCCACCTTCACTCGTTGTGTATCTCACTCTCACTTTTTTTATTTTGTATGTATTTGGGTTTTCACAGAGTGCCTGTTTTGTTCAATCTTCTGCATTTTAAATGGATTTATCATCCCAGTGCAGTGCTTTTTTATAATCTTTTCATAAACCATTCTCTACACACTTACAGAAGTCTCATTTCGACAATTCTCTGAATGTAATTACTTATAATACTCCCTCTACATTAACTCAGTGATAAGCTTACAGTCATATTGATTTGTCTAAGGGCCCCTCAGCACAAGCTCCTCAGTTCCTTCCTTCACAGCACTCAGCCATAACAGGGATTACGGACTGTATGAAAGCGTGTAAGAAAGTCTTTTCGCCATCTGAGTGTGTTTTTTGCTCGGTGCTTTTTCTTGTTCTGATGGTGGTCTGCAGGGAAGGCTTGAGTACGTATGGCAGACAAAACTGTGTCATTCATTCGCAAAGACACAGAACATGAATTTATAATTAAATAGTAGTTTTGCAATTTTATTTTAACAGTGTACTGTCATACTTTTTATTCATCATATTTTTCATGATTGGTATCTGCGGTTAGAGATCTGCAGTCTACTTTAAGGACGGATCTACGTGAATGGGGATCATCGAGGAAGTATTCTTCTCAGGGGAAGTGGGATCTGGAGTTTTGTGTGAACTGAACTTGAACTCTCATTAGCCACATGAGCTCCATCTTGTAATACGTCAGATCTCGTCTACTAGCCACCAGGCCAATTATCTGGCGGGTGTTGTGTTTGTGGCATGTTGCTGTGAGGATCTCTAGCTCTGTGCGGCTCTGTTAATGTTAGTATTGTTGGCAGTGTGAGCATTTACCCTGCAGGGTGCTGAGACCTGAAGAGCATCAGAGGGCACGTTCATGGTTGTGCATATGCACAGAAGATGAGATGGGGAGAAGGTGAGACTATGCACAGCAGTCAAGGTCACTCAGGGAATAATTATGCCTGCGTTTTAAAGCGTAAGTGAAATCAACACAATAATATGATACGACATGACAATATAACACAGGATATAAAATGTGAATTGTCTTTCATTTGTATGATATTGTTGTGCCGTCATACTGTATTTTTCATTTATACTTTTATTTCAATACAGTATGCATAAATGTAATGCAGTATGATGAAATACGGCACAATACAATATGCAGAGTTTACCCCCAACCTGCTCCAACACACCTGCCTGGAAGTTTGTAGTCCTTCTGAGACTTTTAAACTACAATCCTTCATAATTAAATGCATGGTTCCATCATAAAGGTTTGTGCCAAATCATCATGGCATAAAAATGCTATTAAATCCGATCTTGCCACAGACCTTAACAACCGCGAACCTGCCAAAAGCGGGTGTATTTCAGCTGTGGCGGGTAACACAGTCGCTCCCATTAGCCACCCTGGCGAATTTTATATACAGTAATAGAACTCGACATTAACGCTTGTCTGAGACAAGTATATATTTTTTAGTAGGGGTAAGTCAAAGAACTGAATTGTAGTTAAGTAAACTAAGCTGATTAAAACATCAAAAACGATTTAGATTTTATTACATTCAGTTTGTGTAAACAGCGTTTAATAACAGCAAGGTAACAACAAGAATGACGCTCGCACAGCTTGTCTCTGTAAGTGAATTTTGTGGAGAATTCCAAAACAAATTAACGCAACTGCGCATAGAGGGGAAAATAAAAATATAAGTTCATTTTTATATTTATAACATGCAACCTAATTAAGCAACATGACCTGACCAGGAGAGGGAAGTGATAATGCTGAGTTGCTAGTAAATTTGGAAAACCACTAGCCACAGTGGCTACTTAATTAACATATTAAATTAATTTAACAAAAAATGTACATATTTTATTATTTATTTTACACTTTTTTTTTTTTTTTTTTTTTTTGTCAATTTGAAGGTGTGCAAAGGATTGTGGGTTATTGAAAGACACAAAGGAAAGAATTGATGCATCCTTCAACACAGCAAATGAAGGACACAAAAAGAAGCCGGACCTTCTTCTCTGCCTTCCAAGGATCTTTCAAATTGAGAAGGATCATAAATGGTGCTTGATGACACAGCGTCTGAAGTATCCTTATTAGGATGTAGTTTTTCAATTGAGAAGCACCCTGGAAATCCTGAAAAAATCCTTTATTTTTTGTTCAGATGGGTTTAATCAGAGTTGGAGCGAAGTAGAACTATGGCACTCCCATGTGCCTGATCTTTGCCATTTTTGTGTTTTAATTAAGACTAAAAGTTTTGGGCCTAGAATAGACGCTGGGATAGAGCTGATCCTCCTGTCTTGTTTAACACAACATCAAAGGCTGCGTTACTTCTGAATCACACGAACATCAGTGCATGCTATTCACATAACGCCTGCTGTTTAGATCCAGCTCTTCTGAAAGTCTACAAGACCAGACGCAGTGGAGTGAGGTCAAGGGAAAAAAAAAAAACTAGAATGATTACCTTGAACACCAATTGAAGGGCCAATATATCTAAAATAAGTGAAAGATGGGTTATATTCGTCACAAGACAATGCGGTAATGTTTGGGTGTGATGTTTAAAGTCTATCTCCAAAACAGAAGAACAGTCTCGAGTCTTTCAGTGTCGGAATGCTCTTAAAGTCAATTTATTACTTCGCCTGGCCTCTATTGCATCGTCACATTTACTCTGTCTGATGGAATTCTGCCTGTCTGAGTGGACCGGTTATAGCACCATAACTTCAACCTGCAGCTCTGTGGTGAAATGGGAGGAGTCCAAATCAATCACCGGGATTGAGGCCGTAACCAGGGGCAACTGGTAATTGCAGCTCTGCTGCTTGATACTTTCAGAGCGGCAGTTCTCATTTGACCTCACTGCGGACTTTTCACAGTTGCTTGTCTCTGTTGGTTTGCTGTAGAGCAAAGAGTGATCCATGAATGAATTGGATGTACCTGGTTGGGGGTTAGTGCTAATTATTGCAGCTCCCTCTAGAGGAAACTGTGGAGGGCATTTTCACGTTGTGTGTGTGTGTTTGCTGCAGGTTCAAAATGCTGTTTGTTTTTTTTTTTTTTTTTTTTTTTTAAGCACTGCAGTAATTAGCTGAACTTCATCTTTTTTTATAGGAAACAAACACACACACAGTCATGACGATGCATTTGCTTAGATCGAGGAAAAAAGAAAGGGATTATCAGATGGTTACATTCAGTGTCTGATCATTTGAAATAAGGCTGATGTCATGTTTTTGCTACACTGTCATTAGTGCCAAATGAGTTGGCAATATAAATTTTTATTTTTTTCTCTCTTTTTTGGCCGTTTATTCACGCTCAAAATGTGAGTGTAGGGAGTTGGAGAGAGATCTTGTAAGCATTCCTTGTATAAATAGATTTCCCTGTATATCGGCACTTTCTGACCACTGGTCTGTATAGCACACCATGTTTTTTCACAAATCCAAAACACTCGTATTAGAACGTTTTGCATTTTCCTGTTATGACTCATAGCAACCAGCAGTATGCTGCCACCTACTTTTGTTAGCGGCGCTGGAATATTCATGATAATACTGTATGCGTAGTATGTAGGTATTTAACTTTTTTTTTAATATTCTGTGGTTGCCTTAGGGTTTCTTGCATTTAATTATGCATAATTGTTAGTGTAATAGTACATTTAACATGTAACAAGGACGCTTTAAAGCCCAGAATTTTACCAAATGTCTGTCTGAAACCGAACAGAAACGTACAGATTAGTTAAAAAGATAATTCACGCAAAAATGAAAATTCTGTCATTTAATTACCCTCATGTCATCCCAAACCCATAAGACCTTTGTTCATCATCAACTTGTCAGCTGTGTTGCTGTGTGAGTGTGTGTGTGTGTGTGTGTGTCAGAAAACTCTTGGATTTCAGCAAAAATATCTTAATTTGTGTTCCAACGATAAAGGAAGGTCACCGAAGTCAGGTTTTTTTTGGATAGCCTGCACCAAATCTTCTATAATGTGTAGTGGTCTAAGAGTGAGTTCATCTATAGCAAAAACAACTGATTCTCCCACTCACCTCTGCCTTGTCTCTTGTTTCCTTTTTTCCTTCCTTTGTTCTCGCTTTCTCATTTTTCTTTCTTTCGTTCTTTGGAAACCTATTGTAGACTTTCTTTTGTCTCGTTTTCTCTCTCTCTCCACCCTTTGCTCCAGCGTTGGCTTTGTCTTTGCTCTAGGAATCCTTCCAGACACTGTGATGTGCTCTAAAAGGATCTCCCTCTCACGCTTAAATCCCAGAGCACAGTGGAAAAACCATCAGCATGCCCCTTGTAACACACCCAAGTGCTTTTTCTGCTCCCTGGCAATCATGCACTCCAAAAATAAAAGGCCAATGATAATGAGAAGAAAAATCATATTAGAGCGCCTGAAAGCAGCAAACGGTTTCAAGAAAGGTGGCGGTGCCCTCAGGAAAGAGAACGGTGCTTTGTAACCACTTACAGGTTTTGAGACCATACATTTTAATTTGTTTTACAATCTGACTTTCATGGAGTCTGAAGGCAGGGCCTGACAGGCATAACCAATCCACCCACAGAGCTGATATGAGCGCTGATCACTGTTCAAACAAGTGTGCCGGCAGCCGGATGGTAATTGAAATGCACAATGGACCAGCCCCATCACTCAAGCGGTTGAGCAGAAAGCACCGACAAGGCTCATCTATCGCTCTCTTTGTTCTCTCTGCATTGCACTGTGTTCGATTGATGGGAGGGTGGAGACGATCGTATCTGTCTGCTCTGGAATTGATATGAACATGACTGCCGATCCATAGGGACCGATCCAGTAAATCAATTAGTCATTTTGTGGGGATACACAGAATACCGAGATTACAGAGTAAACTACAAAAACGCTTGATGAATGCAGAAAGCTTACCAAAAAAAAGTAATATCTGGAAATTGCATTGCACAATACTCATAAATGAGGTATGCATGGGAAAGAAAGTGTGCTTTGAATGGTTTTGTTCAAATGGGCTTTGTGTTGAGTAGTCCAGATTTCCAAACCATGTCACGTTAGATGTTTCATGCAGATCTGTTTTGTTTTACATTCTCGTACGAGGCCTCCAAAGAGTGTTTTTTTTTTTTTTTTTTTTTTTTTTTTTTTTCTGTGTTTGTTAAGCACTGGGAATCTGCATGAATGTGCATGCTTAGTCATTGCATGTGGTTTGTTTTTTGTTTTTTTTTTAGAAGGACTGCTGAAACGGGTGCTTCGTTAGGACTTTAATTAAGACTAAATGCACTTTCGAAGTCAGCGATACGGCACAGCCTTCATTTTCAGGAACCTCATTTTTCAAGAACCTGATGATCTAGAGTCTTTAAGCACTGCATGTGAGACGCTGAATGAACACAAAGTCCATGGAGCAATACTGTGGAATGATGAATGAAGGGTCATAATGGCTTTCTAAAATTTACATATAGCTCAAGCTCTGTCTTTTCATATTGCATGTTTCTCGCTCATTCTCTCTTGTCCCTCTCTTTAGTATATTCGTGTTATTTCCATTGGGGAGAAAAGAAAGATACAAAAAAAGATAATTATTACAGAAAAAAAAAAAACGTTTTTTTGAACCAAGCGCTGCTTTTGTTTTCATTTCTGAAAAGCACAGTGACCTTTTTGAATCTTAATTTACCCAAATTATAGAGTTGTATTTTCTGCATAATAAAATGATTTAAAAAGGCCACTTTAAATTAACAGTTTACTCAAAAGCTCTTATTCGCTTGTTCGAAATGTATCATTCTATGGATCCAGTTCTTTTCTGTGAATTTGATTAATCGTATTCACAAATCAGACTGATGAGTTCAGAGGGCAGCACACTACCTCACAGATTGCTGGAGGGAAAGTTTATTGCTGAATAATGGTTTGAATGGGATTCAGTATGTTTCTCATGCAAAGCTGTGCTTACAATGGAGCGCATGTGCTGCTTTTACAATGCTTTATGATGTTGTTTTTTGGTCATAGTTTGTTTTAAGGTCAAGTTCTCGCTACTAACAAAACATTAACTATGGTTTTGCAGCAATAAACTCCTACTTTGCTGCTTTATTAATAGTTAGTAAAGTAGTTTAGGTATTGAGCAGGATTAAGGCTGTAGAGTATGTTCATGCAGATTGTGTGCTTCATGTACTAATAAACAGCCAGTATGCTAATAATAGGCATGCTAATATGCAAATTTAATGGTTAATAATTTAATTACTCCCTATACTAAAGTATTACAATTTTTATAGCTATACAGACATGATTTCTTTAAAGAGTTGTATGGAAACTAATGAAAAAGGGGGACAGTAACGGTATACAAGTGTTTAATTTTTGTAAGTAAATAATGACAGAATCTTCATTTTCACAGAATTAGCACTAAAAATGTGAAACATACCCCTCAGGCTACTCGTGACTGTCTAACCTTGTTCATCTCTCTTGTGTTAGTGTCCCTGTAGACACATCTTCATGGGGTAGTTAAAAGGCTGGGCTTAATTTAACCGCCAGTTTAAGTTCCCTTCATGTCGGATAGGCTCTGCTCTCAACGCTTCACAAGGCCTCCACTTAGTCAAAACAACTGTTAATTGACAGGCAGAACGACCCTGAACAGCCCTTGAATAAAACATGAGAGAGGTTGGAAGTTACGCACGATCAAGTGGGAATTGAGAGGAAAGGGAAAAAGAAATCTGTAGACTCATAGCTCTCCCTCTGCTTACAGTTCATATTTTAGGCTTCTTGCTTATCACAGGCTTTAATTTGTCTTCCCTAAATGGGCTTAACAATCAGTCTAATCGGCAGCCAGTCTTCAGTCCGTTGGAAACCTAAAGCAAAGTCTGCATTGTGGTAATTCATAATCTTTTGTGCGCACAGCGTGTCATGGAAAGATTGAAAGCAGAGAACAAAATGAAATTATTGACTTCTTTTCATTGCCGCGGCTCCCTCCTGGGTTTCTGCTTTTTAGGCTTAGAACAGCGGAGCAAAATCATGGCTTGTGCTTGGGATGGCAGCCTACAACAACACTTGACAGAGACGTCAACTTCATAAGCTCCATTCCGAGCCTCAGCCTACCTAGTCAGCTTTTTAAGGCATGCTCCCCTAAGCTGAGGACATTTTAAACAAGCAGGCAACAATTTTAGTCAAATTTTATTTTAAAAAGGAACATCCTACATAGGCTGTAGACAGCCAGTGCTAGCTTTTTAGAGCAGAGCCGAAATTTCGTTCTTGTGCTTTTCACGCACCTTTATCATCCTTGTCACAAGCGTTCTGCTTTTGGAGGAAGTATTACTCCGAAGCGGTAATGTTTGAAGACATGTCTAAATGTGGAGTGGCTCGGAGCTGAATTTCAGCCAGCCGTTTAATGGAAGCGAGCGAACGAGAGAGCTCAGAGAGAGGACGCCTAGAGCCACAGCTGAGACAAAGACACGCTTAGAGACGCAGACACACACTGTGTCCATTCATCTTTCCCCAGTGGGGGGAAAAAAAGAAAAACACACATGCACAGAGTGAAGATGCATCGACAGGGTGCTGCTGGCCAGTGACCTGAAAGGGGAATGACAGCGCAGCAGACGCGGTCACGGTCGCAGCGGGGGCTTCTGGGTAACAGGACATCTCTGCTGCGACGCTTCATCTTTCACATCAAAGGCCTTTGTGCATCCCCGTGTTATTCTACTCTTTTAAAACGCTTCGTACGTTATCAGACCAAACAGCTTTTTTGGCTTTCATGTTGCTTCATTTTGCAACGAACAATGGAGTTGTTTCCGGATGGGCTTTTTAAGACGTTTTCAATGAAGATGTCATGCACCAATCAATAGGATGCGGCTGTATCTGGGTTCTGTAATGCAGGCACCCGCTATATTCCTTGACACATTCATGGGAAAGGCTAACTTCATGTCATTTCTGTGTTGTAGATGATGAAACACGCGTGGGACAGCTACAGGCAATACGGCTGGGGCCACAACGAGCTCAAACCCATCGCCAAGAAAGGACATTCCACCAATATCTTCGGTAAGTAAGGATCGCACATGCATGCTGGAGTCTCATTTACATGTAAATTACCGCTCTTGTAGTATGATTCGGTTCGGGTTAGTAAGGAGAGGCACAGGCAATCCCATCTGCATCCACTTTTGTGTGCTGTCTGCAGCTCGCACCCTCGAACGGCGAGACGTGCTCGCGCAGTTTGCCGTCCCTAATCATTTCTGTGTTTGTGCGTGGTGTTTATCGCCGGCTCTCAGCTGCAGAGCCAAAGAAGATTCGACGGCCGGGACTGAATCTGATCTGCTTGTGTACATGCGAGCGTGCTTGAACAAAGAAATCACAATCGATCCCGTTTGCGTCTTACTCTGCTGCCGATGTAACTAAAGCTGTGTGTGCAGGGAAAAAAAATGGTATAAAATAAATACTTTTGAATCCCGATAGGATGAGCTGCTTTGAAAGCTGCTGTGAAACGAAGATAAGCAAATTGTTAAAGGAGTAGTTTACCCAAAAATGAAGCAATTTTATTTACTTTTTGGGACTCCCAATTGTCTGCAGTGAGTGGGTGCCGTCAGAATCACGAGAGCGCAAACGGCCGGTAAAACCTTGACACGACTCCAGTCCATCAATTAACTTCCTGTCAAGCGAAAAGCTGTATGTCTGTAATAAAATCATTATTAAGACATTGTACCTGACAAGTCCTGTATCCGTAATATTGCTTTCTTGATTAAAACGTTCTAAATCAGAGAGAATTATGAAAATATCGAGCACCGTTTCTAAGCAAATGGTGCATATGAATATTTTCAAAATATTTTGGTCAAACTTTTTGAATGCGTTTTGAATACCCCTTCATTTTGTCTTTAAATATTTACCTTTGCATATCGATCTCAAGCAGTTTTCCCTCATAAACTTGCTTGGGTTGAGGATGAGGTTTTATTTGTTCTTTCTTTGAGATACCAGTGAGACACGCATGATGCAGTTCTGTGTTTTAAACAAAATATGAGGGAGCTTTTGAAGAACAAAGATATGAGAAGGAGAGAGAGTGTGGAAAAACAAGGGAGATGTGAGAGACTCGGTGCCTCATGCTGCAGTGCGGTGTGTTGAAGTGTCTTTCACACTTCACTTTCATATTTAATGAACCTCTCTCTGTTTCTACCTAACACGTGGAATGAACTCCTCAGCCATACATGTATCGATCACTCTGTTTGAAAGTACTTGGGTGTGTTTTGGATGGAATCCGGGGGAACACGCTTCTGGATGACTTTGCTATTCTTTTCCAGAGTTTTCACTCTCAGATACCCTGAACACCGTGTGCTTTGCCGCATCTGAAGTTCTGTCTTCAATTGAAGAGAAACACCACTTCTCTTTTAGGAAAAAAAACAACATTTACGTGATCTGTGTGACACTGGTTGAGCCATAGTGTAAACTATGAAAGTATTTTAACATCCAGAAACGATTACGCTAGATCACTTGATTTAATTGCAACTATGCAAGTAGGATTGTTTTTTTTTTTTTAGACCCAGGTTAAACTCGAATCATGAGGATTTTTTTTTTTTTTTTTAGCTCACTCATTAAAGAAATGGTTTACCCAAAAGTGTAAAATTCTGTCGTTATTCTGAAAATGCTAAATCTGTGCAGCATCAAAAAAACAGACCTTAAGGAACCTTGATCAAGGTAGAGATATGTAGCAAGTTCATCAGTAAAATAATCAATGTGACATCAAGGGTAATTTTCCGAAGCTACAAGAACTTTCTGGTTGGGAGAATATCCACTGAACGAAATCGGCGTGTGCTACAGATATGATCAGATCAAAGCTCAAACAACGTCAAAAACATATCCTTGTGACAATACCTTTTAATAATGGCTCTATAAATAGTTTAGGCTGCTTTTATTTTTCTTCTCTAAACATAGGCTATTTTAGCATGCAGTAAATTTAATGTCTGTAATTACAAAAACAACATTATTATTATTATTATTATATAATATTTAAATAAATATAAATGGGCTAAAAGCTTTCATTTCCTAATTCAAAGGCTCTATTCTCTCACTACAACTGTTGTTTCATGTTTTTTTTTTTTTTTTTTTTGCAAGCCTGAAATAGAAAAATGGCTTAAAGTATTTATAGAAACATTATTAATGAGTGAGCTGGTGCTGACGGTTTAATAATGTCACTTTCTGTTGACTGCATTTATCCTCCACACATTACATCTATGTTTGCTGATGTATTTTATTAAATTGACATCATTTAAAAATGGTTTGTAATGGATGGTTCAACAATGAATAAGCAGTTAGTGCGGCTAGTTTATACCTAGGTTTTTTTTTTTTTTTTCTTGCTTGTTTAGCCTAATATTTTTTTTAGCAGCAGTTATTTTTAAAAACATCAATGACGCGGCATACTAAACAGCCTTTTAACATTCCTGTTGTTTTTGATGTCCATTAAAACTTTCAGAGCATGTTTAAAAACCCTCTGCGGTGGGTTGAGTTTCTAAACTCCTTGCCTTCAAAATGCTTTGCTACTCCATTAAAGCACTGCTTTTATAAAAATTCTAGTGCCAGTAAATGTCAAAACAATTACCGTAGGGGTTCATATTGTTTTCTGTCTGTGACGTTCCCTTTATTATGCCTAATCCGCGAGGCTTTTGTGAGGATTATGATTGTTTTCTGCAATAAAAGGTTACAGTTTTATCCAATTTGTTGTGTATCTGTTAGTTAGTTTATTGGTACTTGTCCGACCTTTGCCTGCTGAACTGACCTGTTTGTGGCGGGCCAGACTAAATTCACTATTGTCAGTTTTTTTTTTCCTTTGCAGGACAGAGAGACACTTGCAAACCTTGCAAACATTCAGCATTAAGAAACATTATTTTAATTCTGAGTACGCAATGGACAATAAATAATGTAAGCCTAAGTGGCAATATCCTTGAATTTGCACTAGCTCATTTTTTTTCTTCTTTTTTTCACATTCTAAAACCAATATTTCTTCTGCTGAATGCAAGAGATATTTCGAAGAACGTTTTCTGTCCATAAAATTCAAACTCAACATCAGTATTTTTTTTTAATGAAAATTAACCTTTTAAAGGCAGTCTAGTCAACTAATCTTTGTGACAGGCCCTTGCTGAATCGACTATGCTGCAAATCACATTGCCTTTTGTGTTAAACCTGGTTTAAGAGTACTGATCAGCTGTGATACCACCCCAGGGCTGTGATTTCTTGACTGTACATCTGACAGTGTGTGTTGGTTAAACAGACTCTGACCATTCCAGTGGTAGGACTGTGGTGGTGTAACAGGGAGTCGCCCATATTGATCTTGAAATCTCTGATTTTTTTGTTTTTGTTTTGTTGTGTGTCCATTGATGTTTTGTGTGTGTGTGTGTGTGTGTGTGTGTGAAAACATTTGACCTGTAAAACCCTGAGACTCTGCCACTGGAAGGCACTGTCTGGACAGATTGCTGATGGTAAGCACTTTGATCTGTAAACAAACACCCTGTTTACGGGGAATATTCTCAGACCGGACCTCAGGGTCAGATCATGTAACCCAACTGCCAACATTACGCATGTGAGAACACAATACTGAAATAACCATGTGGTCACACTGCGGAGCATTCTGTTCCTGTGTATTATGATTTCATTCTAAACATGGAGTAAGGCTGAGCAATTAAAAAAAAAAAATAATAATAATCATTACACCTAAACATGACTCCGACACGTCAAACAGTACAAATATCTCTCTGGTCAAGTTCTTAATATAGTTTATGCATTTTCTTCACAGCAACTGGTTCTCTTTGCTATTTTTCAGATGTGCTTGCAATTTCAAACTACTTTACATTTGATATAAACTGTATTGCCTTATCCTGTATTGTTTATAAAAATAAACCTACATATTAGGGCTGCAAGGTATGTTAGTAATAAATCTCCATCACTTTTGTTCAGATGGAGCAGCATTTAATTCGCAGACAAGCCGTTCAATTCACGTGCAATATCACAGATGGATCGCAGTAGCAAACGTGATATTGCGTAGCTTGTCGGCGAACTATGGCTCTGTATATTAAATGACGTTCCATCTGAAAACAGATGTTGAATTATTGCTAATCAAAGAATCAGCTTTCCATATTGTACAAATTTGATTTAATATCCCATTCAATTTTAATATGGAGTTAATTAACTTTCGAATTGTTTTTTTTTTTAAATTCTTTTATATGCTCACCAAGACTGCATTTATGTAATTAAAAATACAGTGAAACTGGTATTATTGCCGAAACGTTATTTCTATTTAAAATAATCTAAATGTAAATATTTCAAAATATAATTTATTCCTGTGATTTGGTAAATCGCGATTTTCAGCAGTCATTACTCCAGTCATCAATACCACATGATCCTTTTAAAAATCTTTCTAATATTCTGATTTTATGCTCATAATTTGTATTATCAGTGTGTAAAAAGTTGTGCCGAGACCATGAAGCTTTTTTTTTTTTATTTTATTTATTTATTTTTTTATAAAAATTATAAAAGAATGTATGGGACTCATTTGAAATAACAGTCCTTGTAACATTGCAGCTGAATTGATTTTTGATCAATTTATACTTGAACAAATGCATCCTTGCTGAATGAAAAATATAAATTTCTTTAATGCATAGAGGAAAAAAGAGAACTTCCTGAAGCCAACCTTTTGAATTTTGATCTTTTGACTGAGGATCTAGTCATTTAAGATTACACCATTAAAAGGTTTTTACCAGACAATAAAGAGGTGGAGGTTTTTATTTTCCTAAGCGTTAAAGCTTTGTTTTATTTCATTCCACCCCATCATGGCTGAATGAACTGATTAAGCTTAACCTCGGTATGAACCCTTCACACATTAAGCAGGAAGTAGTTTTATCCTGTGCTGATGTGTGAAGAGAGAGAGCGAGAGAGAAGGCTGCATCTAGATGGTTTTAGCCTGGGCTCAGCCCTCGAGACCCGCAGCTGGAGTCGGGCCATTGTGTTCTCCGTCATCCCGACGTCCAGTGTAGTTGCCATAGCAACGGCAGGACTAGCTGAGGTCAAAATACATATGCTGGCTGATAAGAGGCGTAGTCTTTAATCAGCTCTCTGGTTAATCAATACCCACCAGCTTACAGATAATCAGCTGAGGATGCTCGGTATGGGTCTGATGCTCAGACCATTGTCCACAACTGGGTCATTTTTGTTCCTCATATGTTCCCAGGAATAAAAGGGCACAATGAGCACTGCTATGAAATGAGAGCTCAGCGGTTCTCCCTGACTGGTTGAAAGGAACGGTGCTTAAGCCTTGTTCACACTTTTGATTTTGGTCGCTAGCAGGTGGCCCTGCCAGTTGATGGCTTAATGATAATGTTTTTTTAACAAAGAACCAGTTTTCTTTTCACAGAAATGTTGCTACCATTTGCATGTCCTTCCAGGATTTAAGATTTTTTTTTCTGCACAAAAATTTTTTTTTTTTTTTTGTAGCGTTACGCTTGATTTGTTCACTATAGCGGTATTACAGTCCATAAAACAACAAATTTAGTACTAAGAATGTTGAATCTACTATCAAAAGTAATTAAACTCCCCTTAAAGTTCACCCAAAAATTAAAATTAATTAGCAATTAATGATAATCATAAGTGTATATGACTTTCTTGTTCTGTCAGTTACAGACTTCATAATAGATTGGGGTTAAGATTTTGTTTAAAAAAGATAATTCCATCTATCAATAAAAAGTGCTCCACACGGCTCCTGGGTTGGCCTGTGTTTTACTCCCACTTGAGGCATCCTATCTATATATGACTTTGTTCTTTAAACAATTCCAATTGGAGTTTTTTTTTTTTTTAACAATCCTTTGTATTCTAAACGTTGTCATTGCAGTGGGTGGCTGTTTCTGTTTAACAGTCTAAGACACGTTAAATAAAGCTTGGGCATCCATAATGGGGGGAAAAAAGCCTGTTTCTGGGCATGAATAAAGGCCTCCTGTAGTGAATGTGCTTTTTTTGTAAGAAAGCATTCCATACTTTAAACGTAAAAAATACGTTTCTCTCACTTTCGCTATCTGTCATGTGCAAAAGCCATTCTGGTGAATGTGACATGTGCCTCTGAGATGTGCTAGTCTCGCAAGTTTGATCACAGGAGCAAAAGAAGCAGTTTCCTTACTTGGCTTACATCAAAATCCTCTTGACATTTTATTTTTTATACAAATTCCCCGTTTGAATTTTCTAATTCGTGACCAGCATATATTTTTGTGCTCTCTCTGCATTTGTCACTAATCACCAGCGTCCTACGTCATCCACTGAACAGCCTCCGCGTACCACAGTTAGATGAAGTGAGAGAAAACTTTTGAAATATGGATAGCTTTCTTATAAATGCTAAAGGGGGCCTTTATTAACCCCACCAGAGCTGTGTGAGGCATGTTACATGGATGCGTTTTAGACCGTTTAACAAAATCACCTGCCATATGCAATAATGGTGCTTAGATGTGCCAGGACAATTTTTATTTTTTTTTTTTTTTTTTTTTTTTTTTTTATAGAACTCCAATTGGATTTGTCTGAAAGAAGAAAATGTATACACCTAGGGTGGCTTGAGGGTAAATAACATGCTAATTTTCATTTGAGCAAACTAACCCTTTAACCCCCTATGAGCTGTGTGAAGCACTTTTTTTTTTTTTTTATGTATTTTTTTTTTTTTTATCATGGATGATTGCAGTTTTTTGACTTTCAAAATCTTGACTCCCATTCACTGCCATTATGAAGCTTGAAGAGCCAGGGCATTCCCTTTCATTTTTTTGTGGAAAAGTTGTGTAAACTTTAATACAATTGTGAGGTTGATTTCGTGTAATGAATAGACCGCATTCATTATGTGGAGGTGATGAGGAATGAAAGAAAGAGGAGGGAAAACAGCTGTCTAAGGGAGTTTTATCAAGACAAGGGATTGCAATGAGAGAATATGGCCTCAATCGGCTGGTGCTTTTGACTTCTCCATTCATTTTCTGTATTTATGACCTCATTTGTGTAATTCCCATCAGCCACCAGCCTCGCCGAAATCTCCAATTATATATGCATCTTGGTGCTGCCCATCGAATTGTGTTCCCTAGGTGGTTAATATTTCCTTAATGATGCGTGTGATTTTCTGTTTGACTGTGGAGAACGTGGGGAAGTATACACAGCTTCTCAGCATGTCAGTTTAGTGCTCTTGGCGTGTGTGTGTGTGTGGGTTCAGTCTAGAGATCCATCAGTACATGACCCACTGTGTTGTTAATGATATAATGAATGGTGGGGATGAGGCCTGGGGCATGTTGTCTTCTCCGTGGTGACTTCATAAACGACTGCAGAGGGGCAACCACGGCTCGGCGCTGCTCAGGCAGGTGCCAAGCACTGCTAGACTCTCCTGCAATGCAGAGACAAAGCGGTTTAACACTGGGGTTTAGGCTTTTGTCATCTGCGTGCTAAGTATGCCAGTTTTGTGCAGTGCGCTGAGGCAGAATACATCCCAAGCACGTGCTAAATGCTGATGTGTGTGCAGTACTAGACAGTTAGTCATGCGTTTTCCCTCCAAATGTCTCACTTAGACACGTTTCTGCTAAAGCCGGTAATGTATTCATCCGTCTGTGTTCAAATGGCCTCTTTTCAGAGAACAATGCAGATGTAATTTTTATAGCTTGGGCTCATTTAGTTTCTGAAATGTGTGACTGTACTTGAAGGAATAATAATTTTTTTTTTTTTTTTTTTTTTTTTTGTTGCAAGTTTTGTGTGCTGGTTTAACTAGGGTTTGTAGATTGTAAGTCATTATTAAAGATAAAAATGCTAGTCATACTAGATTTACTGTATAGCAATATGAAATGCACAGGTTGGTAAAATACCTGTATTGCATAAATGTAAACAGCACAAACGATTGGAACTGTGTTAGAATATTAATCCAGTAAGAATATTTGCAAAAAATACTTGCTTCTTTTGCCCGTATAACTTCAGTAGCAATCTAAAATCGAACATAAACATGCCTAGAGGGGGTGACAATAAAATACAAAGATAATTTTAATCACAGACCAGCTTCACAGTCTATGGTCTCTCTGTGTGTGTGTGTGTGTGTGTGTGTGTGTGTGTGTGTGTGTGTGTGTGTGTGTGTGTGTGTGTGTGTGTGTGTGTGTGTGTGTACACACACACACACACACACACACACACACACACACACACACACACACACACACACACACACACACACACACACACACACACACACAGCCTTCTTGGAATAGATTCATACAACTTTTCAATAATCTACAGTGGAATGTCGTTAATCAGAACGTGAGAGAATATGCTTTTCTTCAAAACACATGTATGCATATTACATAATATTCAAGTCAGGTGGTATGTGTTGCCAGAGCAGATTTATTTTTTTTTTTATAAAGCACATTTTAAGGCAACCATACCAAATTGGTTGATCAAAAGTGCTGCACAGACAAAATATAGACAATGTAAAAAAAAAAAAAAAAAAACCCACTACTTCAAATAAATGAGATTTGAGCATAGATTTAAAATTGGATAGAGAAAGTACAGGTATAAACCAATGAACCAAATGCTTCATAGATGAGCAGTTGATCCCATATTAAATTATATTACAATAGTCCAATTGAGAAATTGCAAATGCATAAATTACTTTTTAGAAATTCTTTGTTGATGAGAAAGATTTCAATTTAGTGAGGCAACAAAGATTTAAGAAACATGACCTAACTGCACCATTAACCTGTTTATCAAACATTTTAGCATTGTTGTTTGTGATTTTTATTTAAATTGGCAAAATCCCAGTTCAGTGGTGTTTATCATTCACTTTCGGTTTTCAGACACTTTTCTTCTTCGCTGATGTCTTTTCCAAAATAGTATGGACCATTATTCTTGAAACACCAAACAATTGGGCTGTTATAGTTTGCCCTTTTTGAAAATCTAATATACAAACTGGAGAGTTTAGACACCAAAAAATAAAAAAAATCTTTCTTAGCTAAAGTGTAGACCTCAGCTAATACACTGCTTCTTGTAAAACGTTCACTAAGTTGGATTGTGCCAGCTCTGCCATCTGAGTTTGAGGTGATGGATTCTTTGAGAACAGAACTCACCATGCATAAATTAGTATGCGTAAAATGTAGGGCTGTTTGTGTCACACGCGAGGCATAGTGCCATAAATCATGTGAATACGTGTGTATAGCCTACTCATCTTGTGATGTCCTCTTTCATAGCTGCATTTTTCTGAAGAAAACCGCTGTCTGCGACTTCAAGGAGATTCATAGTCCTCTCCACAGCTTTTAGGGCAAGCATGCAGTATAAATGAGTCTTGATGGTCGCCTAGTTTAGTGGCCTCGACTAGTTCATCTAGATGTCAGGACGCACTAATTTGACAGGGCCTTTTGTTGAGAGCGATTACTCGATGTTCAGGCAATCTACAAATTTGTTTTTGAAAATCTGTACTTATGCACATCCAAATCATGCAGAGGGAAGCCCACAGCACCATTCTGAAGTGACTTGTTTATTTATTGTTCTCTGCTTCGTGCTACGAGGCTTACTTTGAGTTAGCATGTTTCCAGCTGGCACAGAAAGAAAATGCTGCAAACGCTCCCGACTGACTGACTGTCTGACTGATTCCAGCTCAATTCCTGCTGCTTTTCCCGCTCTACCAGGGTTCTGCTGGGATTAAACTTTTAATAGATGAGAAGATGCCAAGCTCAAGTGGGAAATCACACGAATTTGGTTCCGTGCAGTCCACCAGGATTGCACGTAAGCCCTTGACATAATACAGAAGACCTAGAAACAAAAGGAGTCAGAAAAGAAATGGAAGGATTTGAGTTTAACGGGAAGAAAAAGTGGAATGAAAGTCATAGCATAGCTAGCAGTGTAACGCTATCTCCTTTATACCTTGACTGCCATTTAATGCAGACTTTTGTATTCGCTCACTTATCCAAATAATCAGAATCAGGTTTTCCAATCACTTCTGTGGCCACAGGTGTATAAAATCAAGCACCTAGGCATGCAGACTGTTTTTACAAACATTTGTGAAAGAATGGGTTGCTCTCAGGAGCTCAGTGAATTCCAGCATGGAACTGTGATAGGATGCCACCTGTGCAACAAATCCAGTCGTGAAATTTATTATAAGAGCAAGTGTTTGGGAACCGCAGCGAAGTGGTAGGCTGCTTCAACTGATGGAGAAGGGTCCGTGGATGCTGAGGAGCATAGTAAGAAGAGGTTTCCAACTTTCTGCAGAGTCGGTCGCTACAGACCTCCAAACTTCACGTGCCTTTCAGATTAGCTCAAGAACAGTGCGCAGAGAGCTTCATGGAATGGGTTTCCATCGCCGAGCAGCTGCATCCAAGCCATACATCCCCAAGTGCAATGCAA